>NW_023494794.1:14238561-14263561 GCF_904425465.1 Colossoma macropomum | reverse complement strand
AGAGATAGAGAAAAAGACAAAGGGGGTGAGAGAGATAAACAGAATGAGAGAGGGGTGTAAGAAAGGAAAGAGGAATAGAATGAGAGAAAGAGAGAAATGAAAGTATCGTTAGAGTAGAACAAGAACGCGTGAAAGAAAAAAGAAAGAAAAAAGTAGAGATGGAGAAAAAGAAAGAGAGGGAGAAGTGAGAGAGCAGGAGAGAAAAATGAGAGAGCGGGTGTAAGCAAGGAGAGAGAGAGAGAGAGAGAGAGAGAGAGAGAGAGACAGACAGAGAGAGAGACAGACAGAGAGAGGAACAGAGAAAGAGCAAAAAAGCATGAGAGACAGAATAAAAGAGGGAGAAAAAGAAAGGGATGAAACAGAAAGAGGAACAAACGAGAGAGGGGTGGGGGCAGTGAGAAAAGAAAGAGTGGTAGAGCAAAATTAGAGAGAGAAGGGGGGAAAGAGAGAGATGTTTCCCCATCCCTCCCTCTCTCTCTCCCTTCTTACACCCATCTCTCATTCTTTTTCTCCTTGTCTATTTCTCTTTTATTCTTTTTCTTTCCTGTCTTACCCTCTCTTGTTCTACTGTATCTATTGCTTTCATTTATCTCTCTTTCCTTTCTAACACCCCCTCATTCTTTCTCCTTTTCTCTTTTCTCTTCTCCCTTTTCATCCATCTCTCTTTTATAGTTTTCTCTTTCCTGTCTTACTCTCTCTTGTTCTAGTCTATCCTTTTCATTTCTCTCTCTTTCCTTTCTTATACCCCTCTCTCATTATTTTTCTCCTTCTCTCTATCTCTCTTTTTTCTTTTTCTTTCCTGTCATACACTCTTCTTCTACTCTATCCTTTTCATCTCTCTCTCTCTCTCTCTCTCTCTCTGGTCGAGTCGACAGCAGCGCGACTAACAGTGTGTTTACATTCACACTCACATCTCACACCTTCATCACCTTCATCACACACAGCACAGCAGAGCTGGAGGGGCTGATTCTGTTTATCAGGTAGAAACATCTGAGCTGCTCTCTGATTGGTCAGGACCTGAGGAGCTGCACTGAAGGCCTTACACATTAGATTAACTACTAACATCCTATATGGGGAAAAACATGGACATAAATTTTTATTAATTTTATTAATACAGGGTGATTCAAAAAATATTCATCCGATTTCAAAATGATTCATTTCACTTGTAAATCGTTACAGATCAATGCAGTGAACTGTAAATGGTTTAATGAGTATAAAGTTTATTATATAATTTTACAAGGTCTCAGTATGAACCTCCTCCAGCTGTACAGACAACATCAACACCATAGTCAAATTCATCCCATACTGGATTGAGCGTGTCGGGTGTCGCTGCACTCACGGCTCTTTCAGTGCGATTTCGGAGATCATCCAGTGTTGAGGAACCAACGACGAACGCTCTGAGCTGTTGGAGCTTCACTGCCCATGAAAATCACACTGCACAGTTATGACGGATTCACTCTTATTGAAGTGGAGAACGCAGAACGCTTTCTGCTCAGGGGTCTCATCTCCTCTCAGACTGAAGGGAGCCATCTTCCACTGACAGTGAGAAACTCTATGACCCCCTCTTTACAATTGGATTGTGATTGGTTCCTAGGCTCCTCACGGCTGAAAATATGGTGCTTTGAAATCATTGAAACACCCTGTATTCTGCCATATTAACCAAATATTTCAAAAACATAATTTTGAAATCTATGTTGGAATATTACACACAGAAATGTACCAAACAAAATAAACATATGTAAATTTATCAAATACATTTGAAAATGTATGAAAGTCCTGTCTGATGCACTGTTTACTGTCTGATACCTTTAGAAATGAGTTTATATTCAGTATCTTCATTTTAAATCTGATCAAATGATCCTTTAACAGGACAGAAGCGAGTGTTGTAGTATTGATACTCTGTGAAAATGTAGTTATGATCTGATATCTTGTTTATCTGAAGTACATTGTGTGTGAGAGTCTCACTGCAGACGTACCTGGTTAATGTGAAGTCAGTGCTGTTCATTCAGCTCATGTGTATTTAGTTCTATCTGTAAGCTCTGATTAAACTACATACAACTGAAAAAATATAGTAACAAATACAAATAAATGCATTTTAAATTTATATTTTCTGAATATATTTTTGGCCATTTTTTCTACATTGCAAAAATATATTAAAACTACGACTGTAAATACAATTGGAATGTACTTTTATTCCATATGGGTTTGCACTGTGTGGTACAGCTCGACTCATTTTTGGTACCAGCTACTTTGTTTTCCACTGCAGAAGTAGCGCCCCCTCAATGTAGTTGGTTGTCATAGCGACGCCACATAAAACTGCTGTTCTGTGTTCAGAAGAGGCTGATGGCAGCAAAACAAAAGACTGCTGAAAATACAAAAACAGGAGAGTTTGGGAAAAACTACATCAGAGTTCAGACAACAAGATGATCCTGGCTGGTCAAAGGTGACGCAGGAGGTGAACGCTAACCTGGTAGCTAATGTTAGCATATGTCAGGGGTCGCAACCCAAATGTTAAGAAGAGCCATTTTGTTCTTTTAACAAAAATCAAACCACCTTAGGAGCCACAATACTTTATGTCCTTTTTATTGAAGTAACGTTTCACCACCTTGGCTGTAAATATGTGTCAATATGTGCTAAAGTGCTAGTATAGGCTAAAAAATATGAAATAAACGAAAACAGACTTACTCTGCTCTGCTTTAAGCTTTAGCTCAGCTGTAGCTGCTTTTCTCACATCTCCAGCAGGAAACTTTTCCACAAAAGTAGAACAGTTTCTTGTAAATTGTCTCTCAATGTTCAACTTTTTATGAGGCTGAAGTCGCTTCTCATTCACCAGCTTCTTCTTCGAATTTTCAGTTCCACCTTAAATGGTGCCTGAGGCGCCAGAATGTAACTGCTGCACCATTTAAGGTGGAACAGGGCAATTCGAACAAGAAGCTGGCGAATGACTTCAGCTTTGCGACTTTTTAGTGATTCAGTTTCTCGTTGCAGATTAAACGTATCAGGAAACCAGCTGGAGTGATTATAAACACAAATAAGTCCATTAATCTCCAAATTATCGATGTTCATCTTAAATCTCTCTCTTTGTCTTTTCGTAGCTACTAGCTAGGTGAGACTGTTGTCTGTGTTGCTATGGTGACCAGCAGTCTGCGCTGATCTTCAGGGTTAAAGGGTGAATTAGCAGTTCTACATTAACTCCAGAGTTTAAGGCCATTTACTGTTAAACTGTGTTGAACGATCAGCAGAGCTTTATTTTACTGTAAAGGAGGATTATTTTATTTTTACCTACTAATCTGATTCAGCTGTGGAGCCTCAACAGGACAGTAAAAGAGCCTCATGCTACGCCGGAGCTGCATGTTGCTGACCCCTGGCATATGTGCTCAGCAAATCTCTCGCTTGAAACCTTGATAGAGGTGATAATAAAAATAGTATCAGTTATCAGATTTGCCTGGAAAACCAAATAAGCGAGTAGAAATGAGTCGAGTCAAGTGGGTACCATGCAGTAGAAAAGCGGCTTAGGATGGCAGTGGGCATGTCTCTGAGCTTAGGCACTCTTGTTCTAGATCATAGGTGTCCAAAGTCCAGCCCCAGAACCAAAAGAGGCCCGCAGACAGACTCCAATTGGCGCACGGCTTCTATCTTTAGAGTGTGTTATAAGTGCGCTGCAGTTCTTCCTTTCACCTGACGGGGGCAGCAGCTCAGCTCACTTGGAACCTCAATGGAAGTATCATGTGGCGGGTTCTCTTCAGTTGTATTTTGCAGGTGCTCGATGAGACACACAAGAAAAAAAACGTGAGTTTTGACAATGTCCGTTTCAAAAGCACAGCCCACCAGTTAGCTAGCTGTAGGGTATGGATTTAGCATATATATATATAACATTGAATATCAGCAGCGGCTCAGACCTTCTGGAGCACTTAACCATTAGACTGTATTAATTTATACAATATTTTTTAATATAACACCAGTAAACACATATTTTACTATTAAAACAAAAAAAAATAAGCATTTGAAACCATGTTGACAGGGTTTTAAAGGGATATTGTCTGTTAAAAGTATTAAATAAATGTATGAAATGTCTTTTATAAGCTTGTCTTTGTTTCATCAAGAACAGGAAAAAATGTTGCCCCTAACATACTATGAGAAATCCCATAGGGGCGCTAGCGGATATTAGCATTATTATAGAGGTGGTTTTTCTCACTTTGTGGTGACATTTATGGCCCAAACTGAGGGCAAAGCCTCTCATATCCTAACAAACAGCCCTAATGTGTATTATAATGCATACTGACTGATTAATATAGTTTTATATATGAGAACAGACTGAAATGCTTTGGTGACACTGTAACTTTCTGTGGTCCAGCAGAGCTTTTTTGAACAGAGTTTAGTGAAAAGAGGGAGTTAAAAAAAAAAAGGGAGATTATATAACAGCTCTCTCTCACACAGGAACGACTCAGCACTCTGACACACACACACACACACACACACACACACACACACACACACACACACACACACACACACACATACACACACATACACACACATACACACAGTGTTTTGACTCTCTTTAGTGGTGTGTGCTCTCGTCTGCCCCTCAGCATCTCCTCTCCTCTAACCTTTTCACTACTCATTACACACACACACACACACACACACACACACACACGCGCACACACACACACACACACATGCGCACACACACACGCGCACACACACACACACACACACACACACGCACATTTGATACACAAAGGCAATTAACAGCACTTTACATAATCAAAACAGCTTAAAATAAATTTCACTCCAATGTGATCTATTTCAAAGATTACTCATAATCCCTACCAGAGATCAGACTAGATTATACTCTGCTGTAATCTACATCATAGAGGATCTATAGTCTCTATCAGAGATTAGACTAGATTATACTCTGCTGTAATCTAAATCAAAGATTATTTATAATCTCTGTTAGAGGTCAGACTAGATTATTCTCAGCAACAATCTATATCAGAGAGGATATTTAATCTGTATCAGAGATCAGACTAGATTATTCTCGGCAACAATCTATATCAGAGAGGATATTTAATCTGTATCAGAGATCAGACTAGATTATTCTCGGCAACAATCTATATCAGAGAGGATATTTAATCTGTATCAGAGATCAGACTAGATTATTCTCGGCAACAATCTATATCAGAGAGGATATTTAATCTGTATCAGAGATCAGACTAGATTATTCTCGACAACAATCTATATCAGAGAGGATATTTAATCTGTATCAGAGATCAGACTAGATTATTCTCAGCAACAATCTATATCAGAGAGGATATTTAATCTGTATCAGAGATCAGACTAGATTATACTCTGCTATAATCAATGTATATCAGAGATCAGACTAGATTCTACTCTGATATAGATTATAAATCATCTCTGATAGAGATTATGGCAAAGATCAGATTGAATTATACTCTGCTATAATCTATATCAGAGATTATTTGTAATCTGTATCAGAGATCAGACTAGATTATATTCTGCTATAATCTATTTCAGATTTATAATCTATATCAGAGATCAGACTAGATTATTTTCTGCTATAATCTATATCAGATTATTTGTAATTTATCAGAGATAAGACTAGATTATACTTTGCTAAAAACCTATATTAGAGATGATGTTTAATCTGTATCAAAGATCAGACTGATATTATGCTATTCCCTCCATCAGACTTTACATGTCTATATAAGATCAAACTAGAATATACTCTGCTATGCTCTATATCAGAGTTAAGATTAGAGCCCTATTGGAGCTGGATTAGTTTAATCTGGGGCTGTAATCTGCGTGATTACAGACGAGATCTGTAATATGTAGGCTGTTTATATCTTACTTGGGTTGTGTGCAAAAGTTTGGGCACCATGTTTTTGTTATTTCTTTAAGTGAAAATAAATAAACACATTTTTGACAGAAAACACACTTAAACGTGGCTTTTTTCTGCAAAATTTCTATTTATTTGCTCAGTTTAACATATTGGGGAATAAAGAAAACATACAATATAAATTGAGCCATAACTTTTGCGCCACATTTTATGTTTTATTTTTCCCCAATGTGTTAAAATTCAGCAATTCTGTACTGAATTGTGTAGAAGTGTGTCTCTGTAGAGGATGTTTTTCCTTTATTAATGCTTAGAAAAATAACCCAAAACATTTTTGACTGGGGTGCCCAACCTTTTTCACATGACCTGCAAAATACTTTTAGGCATTCATTTCAAACCAGGAGTAAAGCAGGGTAAAGAGAAGAAAATAAAGCAATAAATAAGTACACGAGAAATATAATTCAATCAATCAATAGATCAATAAATAAATGTTCACAGTGTTGCCCAATTTGAACCAAATGTTGCGTTCTGAGTCAAATCAGAGTTGTCTAACTAAAGCTCTGCAGAATTGAGACAATTTTAACACAAAATACTTTTTAATAATGGTATTTTAGTATAATATGATATCATTTAGTAATAAATCACTAATAATAGAAATAAGACTAATTCACTGACTTACGCTAATGCTAAAATGCTAATCTAGCATGAACTCATGTAAGCTGATTATTATTGTCTTATAGACTGTATCAGTCACCCCCTGGCTGCTGTTTGGAGAACTGCATTTTGATTGATTGTTTTCAGTATGATAATCACAGCCTACATGAGGGAGCTGGTTTCAGATCAGCCGCCCTGGAGTGGAGATGATCACTCAGGCTCGGGCAGTGCGAGCAGTAATGTTTGCGGCCAGCAGAGGGCGCCCTGACTCTCTTTACTGAGCTGCAGTTCGGACAGGCCTGTGAGTCAGACTCGGAGAAAATTCAATCAGACGTTCAACAGTTCATTAAAGCCACTAATCAGAGCACTGCAGGGTATTTAGCTCTGTCTGGAACCAGGAAACCACATCAGCCAGTCTATTACAGATCACTGAGCAGCTCCACACGGTTTGAGGCGGCTATTAGAAACGCCCACCTTGTGCTTCCACTCGCTGGCCATTTTATTAGAAACACCCACCTTGCAATTCCACTCACTGGCCACTTTATTAGAAACACCCACCGTGTGCTTCCACTCACTGGCCACTTTATTAGTCACCCACCTTGCAATTCCACTCACTGGCCACTTTATTAGTCACCACACAACTAGGTTAAGAGTGGTCCACCACTCAAAAATGTCCAGATGAGAGCAACCGTGGGTTCAGAAACTGATCACTGATGGAGATCCACCTTTTTGTAGACCCTCGCTCCAACCCTAATCAACCCCACCTGAACCATCTAATTACTGCCTTCAGAAGTTCTTGATTAGCTGAAGGAGATGGGTTAGATTTGGGCTGAAGGTGAAACTCCACAAGGCGGGCTGGTGACCAGTCGGCTAGAGGATGGCTTACACACTGCATCTAGAGAGATAAGGGTTTCCAATAAAGTGGCCAGTGAGTGGAAGCACAAGGTGGGTGTTTCCAATAAAGTGACCAGTGAGTGGAAGCACAAGGTGGGTGTTTCCAATAAAGCGGCCAAGGAGTGTGTATAGTTTATTAGCTCCACATACTTTGTAGATGTATTTGTACATTTTTTCAGAGATACAGTTTACAGGTACAGACTGTAGCCCACCTGCTACAGCAGAATTTATCAGCTCCCCTCTGCCCTGTCCATCACGGACCACCTATGTGCAGACTTAATGGTGGTCCGTTCTCAGCACTGCTGTGACACTGAGGCGGTAGAGCTTCTTGTGCTGGTGCAGGTTTACCTGATAAACTGACGACTCTGTAGATGTTGAATATGTTGATGCCGTTATTTGGAGGTTATCTCTGATGGTGGGGGGACTCCAGATGACTGGCAGCCGGTGGAGGTACACTCACAGAGATGGTGGTTGTCAAGGAAACAGGCTTGAACGTTTCCGTGGCGATGTCTGACCATTTTGTGCCGCTTTCAGACGGTAGATATTCATCACCAAAATGGTAAGATATTTTACAGCTTGAGTTAAAGTGACCCAGGGGCCTTCAGCAGGCCTGCTGTGACATCACAACACGGTGCAACCTGATTGGCTGCAATGAAAGCGAACATCGCAGAAGAAGCTTAAGTAGAACGTTCTTTGTATATCCATTTTATAAAGAGATTTGAAGAACCACTGTATAATGGTTCTACACCAGACTCTTAAAAAAGATGATGTCAAGAGTTCTTTAGTAAAGACGGTGGATCGATATAGAACCATATAAGAACGATTTATATGCTTAAAATCGTTCTTTACATGGTGAAATGGTTCTTCAGATTGATTGAGAATGTGTTGTATATGGTTCTATACAGCACCTGTTTGAAAAGGGTTCTTCTACTGTTACAAGCTCGACATTGTAACAACAGCAGAACCCTTTTTGGTGCTATATAGAACCTTATACCATGCATTCTCCATCAATCTGAAGAACCATCACGCAAAGAACGCTTTAAGCATACAAATGGTTCTTTGAGTGCTCATGGTTCTATACAGAACCACCGTCTTTACTGTAGAACCCCTCAACCATCTTTAACAATGCGATTATTATTAGATTATTACTTGATTACTACACTCTTTAGTTCTTTGGTAGTTCTTTAGTAAGAAAATGGTTCTATATACAACCATGAACATTCAAAGAACCCTTTGCTTGATTAATGGGGTTCTGTGCATCATAAAATGGTTCTTCAGACTGATAGAAAATGTGCATGAATGGATGGTTCTATTTAGAATTATTTGAAAAGTGTTCTTCTATTGTTACAAGCTTGGCATCGTATAGAAGAACCCTTTTGGGTGCTATATAGAACCAATTTAAAAAAGGCTATTACAGAACCATCTACAGCACATTCTCCAACAATCTGAAGAACGCTTTCATTATGCAAAGAACATTTCAGCCATGCAAAGGGTTCTCTGAGTGTATTTACTAAAGAACAACATTGAAGAGCTCACACACTGCATCTAGAGAGATAAGGGTTTCCAATAAAGTGGCCAGTGAGTGGAAGCACAAGGTGGGTGTTTCTAATAAAGTGGCCAGTGAGAGGAAGCACAAGGTGGGTGTTTCTAATAAAGTGGCCAGTGAGAGGAAGCACAAGGTGGGTGTTTCTAATAAAGCGGCCAGTGAGTGGAAGCACAAGGTGGGTGTTTCTAATAAAGTGGCCAGTGAGTGGAAGCACAAGGTGGGTGTTTCTAATAAAGTGGCCAGTGAGTGGAAGCACAAGGTGGGTGTTTCTAATAAAGTGGCCAGTGAGCGGAAGCACAAGGTGGGTGTTTCTAATAAAGTGGCCAGAGAGTTGAAGAACAGGAAGTGGGTGCATTAGAAACCTTGTGCTTCCTCTCACTGGCCACTTTATTAGAAAAAAGATGCATCATTAAAGGGAACCCTTTCAGGATGCAAAGAACCCTTTTGTTCCCCACTTTTTCTTCCATAATCCGTTATAATTCATTTCTACACAATTATTTTCTGACCCCTTTTGTTACTGTGCCTTTAAGACTGATATATGTTGATGAGCTCTCTTCTGACTGGCTGCCCTGTATTGTGCCTCACTTAAAAAGCAGTCCGTGCTGAAACACTCCTTATAACGACAGTGTGAGTGGGCGGGGCCAGGCCGCTGTAGGCTGAATGGGTGGATACATGTCTATTTTGATTTTTGAAACAGGGAATTCTAAATGGTCCATTTTTGCAGCTTAATCTACACCAATCAGGCATAACATTCTGACCACCTCCTTGTGTCCATTTTATCAGCTCCACTTACTATATAGGTGCACTTTGTAGTTCTACAGTTACAGACTGTAGTCCATCTGTTTCTCTGATACTTTGTTAGCCCCCTTTTACCCTGTTCTTCAGTGGTCAGGACCCCCATGGACCCTCACAGAGCAGGTACTATTTGGGTGGTGGGTCATTCTCAGCACTGCAGTAACACTGACGTGGTGGTGGTGTGTTAGTATGTGTTGTGCTGGTCTGAGTGGATCAGACACAGCAGTGCTGCTGGAGATTTAAACACCTCAGTGTCACTGCTGGACTGAGAATAGTCCACCAACCAAAAATATCCAGCCAACAGCGTCCTGTGGGCAGCGTCCTGTGACCACTGATGAAGGACTAGAGGATGACCAACACAAACTGTGCAGCAGCAGATGAGCTATCGTCTCTGACTTTACATCTACAAGGTGGACCGACAAGGTAGGAGTGTCTAATAGAGTGGACAGTGAGTGGACACAGTGTTTAAAAACTCCAGCAGCACTGCTGTGTCTGATCCGCTCAGACCAGCACAACACGTACTAACACTCCACCACCACGTCAGTGTTACTGCAGTGCTGAGAATGATCCACCACCCAAATAGTACCTGCTCTGTGAGGGTCCATGGGGGTCCTGACCACTGAAGAACAGGGTAAAAGGGGGCTAACAAAGTATCAGAGAAACAGATGGAAAAACATCAAAAGTTAACAAAACATCATGAACAGAAAACACAGACTCATCCTTCACGTTTGAGATGGGAGTTTATTTCCAGTTCAGAGTCGAGTGCAAGTTGTGTTTGTGTGTGTTGAAGGGGAACTCCACCCATTTCTCAAAATTTTCAGCATTAATAGACGATCAAGATGTAAACAAAGTCATTCAGAGTGGTTTGGTGTAAAACGCTCTGTTCTACACTGCTAAGATGGTTCTTCAAGGGTTCTATTTAGAACCATGAGTTCTAGACACTTAAAAATGATGATTATTTAAGGGTTCTTTTGTAAAGAAAATGGCTCTATATCGCACCAAAAAGGGCTGTTCTACTGTAACAAGCCTCACATTGTAATAATAGCAGAACCCTTTTTGGTGCTACATAGAACCATCTATAGCACATTTTCCATCAATCTGAAGAACGCTTTCAACCCTTTAATCATGCAAAGGGTTCTTTGCACTGTGAAAGAGTTCTTTAGATTGATGAAACATGTGCTGCAGAAGGTTCCCTATAGCACCAAAAAGGGTTCTTGTTACAATGCCAAGAAGCTTTTGCATGCTTACACGGTTCTGTGCATGGTAAAATGACTTTTCAGACAGATGGAGAATGTGTTGTATGTGGTACTATATAGCACCAAAAATGGTTCTATTGTTAGTGTCAAGCAGGAACTTTTTGGTGCTATACAGAACCATATACAACATATTCTCCATCTATGTGAAGAACATTTCACCTTGCACAGGACCATGTAAGCATGCAAATGGTTCTATATAGAACCATTCCCTTTACTAAAGAACCATCTTTTTTAAGATTGTAGACAATTTTACCAAGTCTGAATTGTCAGTGGTGCTGATAGGAACCAGACGTCCACCTCTAAAAGCTCCTCACAGAAAGTTACACCATGAAATGGTTATGAATTCACTGCCTGATGACTGAGACACTGTTTATGATAGTTTAGAGAAGATTTTGGCCTTAAACTCCATTCATGGTGGAGGGATACATAACATGCAGGGTGCCGTGAGGCAAAATAGTCCCCAAAGAAAACTTATTATTTCAGATTTTCCACTATTTTCCATCATCAACATTCCATATAAACTCAGAAGACTCGTGTAGGTTCACTGGTGGTTCTGGATAGTAAATAAAATGCCTATATTTGTGTTGTAGTCATGGCGACGTCTGGTTCCTATCACCACCACTGTAAAGACATCTGAACCATTTCACACTGTTTAACCTCTCAAATACTGAACTATGCAAAAATTTAGAAAATGCTGGTGGAGTTCCCCTTTCAGATCACTGTGAGTCTCCAGTACTGAGGGGCAGTGTGGGTAAGGAGAGTGTTCTGATTGGCGGGTGGGTAAATCCCACCCTGTGGGTCCAACATTCATTGTCTGTGTATTTACATCCATATGTATAAAAAACAAAACATTTCCTCATGATGTTTTTCCGCCGACTCAGCAGAAAAAGAGTGAACATTCAATCACCGATCACAAAAAGGACTGTACCAAACGCAAGAATACAAAAAAAACACACTACAAACGGTTTTAAAAAACCCTCGTCACAAACTCATCATGAACAGCATCGATTCTGTCAGAGAAAACGTGTTTCTTTTGACTGAAATCAAAACAAAAACGAAACAGGAATGATCGTGTCGTGTGACGCTGTATGTGCATGACGTTGACTTTGGCGCCATCTGGAAAAAAACGTTTTGTGGTGTTGAGACTACTTTGACATTCATTTAAAGACAAGTCATGATACTGACCTGATCAATGAATACGCAGCAAATACCTATTGAAGGCGTAAAGGGCGAATCCACCTACTTTTCAAAATTTCGTTCTCACTTTATTCGGATGGTCCCCTATAGACGATCTACAGATACTTAGATCACTAACAAACATTCGGTTATTATCAACCACATTACGGTTAGGGTTAGGTTTAAGATTAGGGTTAGATTTAATAAGATCTTCCACACTCAACTTCAATTTTAGCTGCATTTAACGGATATTTAGTTGAATGTTAGTTAAAGATGTCGCTGCTGTCGGAAGAAAACCTCGTATCTCCATTTTTGAGGTTTTTCAGTTTTTGCCATAATCTGAAAATGCCTGTTACCCTTTATATTGTATGTAAATTTCATGGTGAATGGGCGAAAACAAACGGCCCAAAACGACTTGGAAAAAAAAATCTGGTTCCATTGACTTACATTAAAAGTAAATATGTTTTTTCCTTCTGTAAAGTTAGCAATATACTGAGTACCTACACAGCATCTACCGTGGACCGTCCAAAAAAAGTGTTCTTTTTTGCAAAATTAACTGAACAGAGTCGTTCAGAGTGGTTTGGTGTGAAACGCTCCGTTCTAGTGAAACTTACCGAGTCAGAATTGTTCACAGTGGTGCTGATAGGAACCAGACGTCCACCTCTAAAAGCTCCCTCACAGAAAGTTACTACATGAAATGGTTATGAATTCACTGCCTGATGTACACTGTTTTTGAGAAAGTTTTTGGCTTATAAAAGCATAAATTATCCATTCATGGTGGAGGGATACATGCAGAGTGCTGAGACACAAAATAGTCCCCAAAGAAAACGGATTTTTACAGATTGTCCACTATTTTACCATCAACATTCAATATAAACACTCAAGAAGGTGCACTGGTAGTTCTGATAGTAAATAAATGTCTTTATCTGTGTTGTAGTCATGGCAACCCCTGGTTTCCATCACCACCATAATCTAAAACGATGCAGAAATTTTGAAAAAATCGTTGGAATTCCCCTTTGAAAACTGTAAAACGTGGCTAATTCAGTGTTCTCCGACGTGACTAGCATAGCTCGTTTCTCCTGCTATTAGACTGTAGAAGCTTTAAAGCTTTATTTAAAGCCGCCCAACACAGTTTTTGACACCGAAGGTCAAAACCGAGTGAAGGGTCAGTGATAAGTGTTTATGGACACTGTATACAACGATATCATACATTCACTAGCAAGACGACGGCCTTTTTTCCATCCGCAGATTCTTTGATAAACGAGTGTGACTTGCTGGCTGAGCTACAAGTGTTCCATTGCGCCTCCTGCTGGGCAAAACCTCCATTAGACAACTTTAAATAAGCGCATATCATCAGTCAACAGTAAAACCTTTATAAAATCGAGTGACCAAGCAAAATGTTCCATCGTTCTGAATTGTTTATGACCGGTTTCGTGTTTCTGAACGTTGCGTTTCTCAGGAATGCACCGACCCGACTTCTTCTCTCCCAACACCTGAACTCGGAATATCGGCCGATACCGAGCACCGATCCGATCTTTTTATTTTTCTTTAATGTAAAATCTGTATACCTCAAATAATGGGGGGGTCACAAGTGAAGAGTTTTTTCTAAATAATGATGTTCCAATTTTAAATTTTACATTTTAAATTTTTTTTAAATAAACGATTTTTAACAATTTTTAAAATGAGGCACATTGTTTCCACACCCCACCATATTCATCTTATACATTTTAGAGCTACAAAAACATCACTGTAGACATCTTAACTACAGGGAGATTCACTCGAAAGAGGCCCCGAATATTCTGTTGTAACTGATGAAGCAATCTGAACCAAAAAATCCGCTACATACCTTGACTAATGTGTAACCGATTGCATTACATGCGATGCTGGAAGTGATCTGTTTTCTGCCAGACACATTTCGATGCGGCGCTCCATGTTCCTGAACGTATCGGGGGGAATAGCAGTCACGACAGAGTTGTCCGGCGCCTACCTCATCGTTCCAACGCAGGGGCATCCCGGCTTGTTCGAAGCTTCTTGGTGCTATATAGAACCCTATACAACACGTACTCCATCAATCCTTTAAGCATGCAAATGGATCTTGGTGTTCATGGTTCTACATAGAACCACTGTCTTTACTAAAGAACCTTTGGAAAACCATCTTTTTTTAAGCGTGTACGTAAAACGTTGTCATAAGACAGGAAATTGAACCTAATAACACACAGCTTATGAAACGCCTGTAGATAAGTTGGACCAATCAGAGGCAACCAAACCTCTGTGTATTGTGACATCACAACCAGAACTTACTGGCAGTTTGGTCATTCAAGCGTCAACCAAAAAGGAGGATATTCTAGTTATCTTGGACAAAAGAAATCAGGCCTGAATCTCAATTTATAAAAAATAATCACAATATAAGTTGGAAAAAAATCGCAATTAGATATTTTCCCCAAATTGTTCAGCCCTAGTTTCGAGTTTAATTAATAACAAATTAAAACTTGAGAATTATATCACGGTTTGAAACAAAACGCTTTCGTTTTAGGTATCTGAAAGTAGATCGGTCTCGTCTGGCCGACACCCGATTCATTAAAGGTCATTATCGATGCTGATAACGATCCAGCATATCGGATCGGTGCATGACTAGTTGTCTTTGAGTGTGCAAGCGCATTTCCTCACTAATGTAGTGCAGAAATGTGGTAAAACAAAATAAACATACTATTGAAAATAGTTTAAAAAATGTAAACATGAAAACAGCATAACACAGCATATCTGAAAAGTGTTCGGGGGAAGATACGCAAAACTCAGAACTCCAAACGTCCTCTCACATTCACCGTCCATTTAAAGAGAAGGTCCGATACTCCACACCGCCACCACGTTACGTGGTATTCCAGTAGAGGCAGAAACTTACACTAACACAGTGTCTCTGTTCTAACGTGCTAGCATATAGGCTGTATTAAAAAAATCTGTTCAAAGTGATACTTAATATCTGAGAAGTCAAACAGACTTTAAAACACAGAACAAAAAGCTCTATTTCTGGTCAATGTTCAAAGACACAACTGCTACATATATGCAAAATAACATGGCTAGTCATAAAAAACAACGGCAGTTATATTGAGAAAACAGACAAAACACTGGTGGAGAAGAAAATAACCAAAAAACTACACCATCACTAAAATATAATAGCTTATCTGGAGATACCAGCGAACATAGGAGGGTAAGTGTATACAAATCAAGATGGTCAGTAAACATCCAGCTGTGTCTTTGGTGATGAGACCTACCTAATGTTTTCGTTTTTGCATGTGAAAGATGATTGTTGTTTACATGGTGCGTTTAGGTGTTGCCGTGGAGAACTCCCCCTCAATTTCCGCCCTCCTACTCTTGGCTGTGATCTCTCTTGGGTTCTCTAGTTGGTCAGAACGTAGGTGGGGTACACCCTGGGTGATGCCAACCGGTCGACTCTTCCACTGCGTTCCTGATGGTGGGTAACTGCAAGGGTACATGGCATCACCTCCTCCAGTCATTACGTCCCCTTCAGCACCTACTCTGGCAACACGTGATGAGCTGCCATTGCGGCAGGAAGCCTGTAGGGGGAGATGTGAGGGTCTAACCGTTTGTTGACAGGTGGAGGCACAGCTTGACGTCGTTTCCATCCAGGGACTGCCACGTGAGAACTTTTGTTGCTGTTGAGAGAGAGTGGCCTTCCGGGGAGAGTCAAATTCAGAACCACGTCCCTGTCTCCAACCATCAATGCGGCCCCTTTCTGAAAGTCGTGGTAATGCCATGTCGCAACAGTCCCCCATTTCAGGACTATTTTTCCTGCGCTGGAGGGAAGGAGCCATCTTAGGACTATGTGAAGCTACCGTTGCGTAAAGCTCGCTGGTCTGAAAGTCTAGACTGTCTGTATCCAGAGAACGGCTACGTCGGTTAAGTGCTAGCGGGGCGGGAACAGGAGGGCCTGGCCGGCCCAGGCTAAGGTGGCGCGGAAGGCTTGTGATCCCCCAAGCATTGCTGACCAACAAGCTTTGCTCATAGGCATCGAAAGTTCTCTGATCACACTCAGCGAAGGCGTCTTGCTGCAGGTAGCAGCCGTCATCCTCAAACGGCTCATATGGGGAAGATAATTCCTCTTCTTCTTCTGCAAGTTCTGTCTGCTGTTCACATTCTCCCTCGTTCTCCATGTCGACCACATCAAAAGTAACAATGGCAGGAAGAGCACTCAGGCTTGGGCCAAATGGGGAGCTGGACTCTGAGCCATCCAGACTTTCTGTGGAGTTGCGGTACAGTCGGGTGTTTTTGGTGAAGTCCACCAACGCTTGCGAGAAACAGACCATCAGCTCTTCTTGGGACTGGCTGCAGCCTCTGGGTGGCGGTAAGGCGCTCCCATCTGAAGGTTCACACCGTTCTTGCTTAGAATACAGGACTGCATCTTGCAGAATAATGGGTGCCTTTGAGACCTGCGGGCTGAACCTTGAATCAGCCACAGGTCCATATAAGGGTTTGTGCTGAAGCTGAGGCCCACCATGGGACAAAACTTCCTTTATGACTTGGGATCCCTGCAGTGGTCGGGTTCCATGCTTTTGGAGACCTTCCTCAGCTGAGTTTTTGCAGTTACCCTCAAGTGGGGCTGTGTCACTGTAGAAACAATCACTGCAGTACAGAAGCTGATCTTTGGACGGGCTTCTCAGATTCTGCAGCTCACAGCACAGCAAGGCATGCTGGATCTTACTGAGACGCTCCTCCTCTGTCTCCATGGCACCGGTTTCCAAGGCAGCAGATGTCAGGGCATACAGCAGGTCTCCTTTTCCTTTGCCCTGCAAGGGAGCTCCCAGAAACCCATGACTGTCTTTCGAGGGAAGAGGTGGACTGAGCAATCGGTCATCAGGCTCGAAAAGTTCATAAAGGGCATCACCACTGTAGCTGTCACGGGGAAGTCTTTCTTGCTGAGGACGTTCCCTAGTCTCTTCGTCAGCTCCCGGTGTAGTGGAATCATAGTAACCCTCGTCACTGTTTGGTACCGATTCCTGTCGGTCACTCTGCGGGGTTAAAAGATCAGTAGGTGTAAGGGCAGTTTCTGTGCCTCCCAAAGGGCTAGTGCTGGTGTTGCCACTGCTGCTGGTAGTGGCAGTATGAAAGGAGCCAATTGGCTGATCAGGAGTGATTGATAAACTGTCGGTCTGCTCTGATGGGAGGTAGCAGACCTCATTGCCAACATCTGACTCCCAAAGACTATGCAAGTACTCACTGTCCACCTCATCTGGAGTTGCCATCTCCTCTCCACCACCTTGATAAGTAATGAGGCAGGAGCTGCGTTTGCCAGCATTGCGACTTCCCCTCTCGCCGGACACCGAACTTTCTGCAACGCTGACATCATCCTGGTCAGCAATTATGTCCCCACAACCAGTCAGAGAATCAAAGCTCTTCAGAGAAGCCACATCTCCAAAGATCAGATTTACATTGTCAGAGGAAGCAGACATTGCAGGCAACTCGCCCTCAGGTAAATCGGCATTCAGTTCAGCCAGGCGATCCATCTCAGAGTCCGCAGACAACGGCTGCCGATATGTAGCCAGTCTGCCCTTCCTCTCTCCTTCCTGCTTCTCATCACCATCTTTCCTTTCATCTCCTCTTTTTTCTTTGTCCTCTTCCTCAACCACCTTTCCCTTACTTTTTCGTTTCTCAGGCACTAGCGTTTCATCCTTTGTACATTCGTCAGCAGCAGAGGCAAGCGGCTTTGCAGAATCGCTTCCGTCAACTGCAGTAGGCACATCTGGCTCCGACACCTCGCCCAGACGACTGTCGCTATCATCGCTGTGACGACCAAGGTTCGACTGAGTACCAGGCACTGTTTCACCCGAGGACATTTCAAGCGTCTCGTTCCTTTCTTGTTCAATGTTTTTGTTCTTTCTGTGCCTCCTAATGCTGCTAAAGAGACCTCGCAGACCTCTCCTTTGTCGCGGAAGGGACTGCGACTTCCCGAAACCTTCCTGCGCTTTTTGTGCATCACATGAGCCATTTGGATTGTGGAACTCAAAGTCCGCTGAAGTCACATCACCACTGCCCCTGATACTTTCCTCCCAGCATCCTCTGCTCACACCGTCATACGTCTGGCTCTTGGTTACGCCAGTTTTGGAGGACCCCCTTCCTTGGCCTTTACCACGTCCGCCAAAGAAGCTTGGTAGCATACAGATGCTCTTCCGACCTCCAAAAAATCTGAAGGCGGTCTTCCTAAGCTTCCCCGTCGGTGGCGTCTGGGGCTGCTGAGGATCATGGGATATGAAATCTGATGGTTGCCCACCAGCTGCACCAGCCGGCTCACTTTCTGCCACAGTCTCCATGACAAGTCACAAAATCGCTGCTAGAGTCGTGTATTCATGACAAGAGCTCTGCCCCCAGCTGCAGGTGAAAGGTTGCGGGCATCATGTCCATCAGGCACATCTTTTGCCATGTCACACCTAAAAAGCAAGGAAACACACACTTAAGAACAGAAAAATATTAAGAATCAGACATCGGAGCGATTCTGAAAACAAACCTTCACCATAATCCCAATCAGTCCTGGCCCAAAGCACCACCACCGGAAAGAGCAGATCAATCAAAAGTAATGAAGCTAATGAGACATAACAGGGCCAGGTGCACAGCTGACCGTTAGGTCTTACAGCTATGGGATTATTGGAATTTTTAAAAAAGAGGGTTTTATACTTGAATGAGGTTCAAAGTTGGTTTATCAATAAAGGTAAAATGAGATATGTGACTGTAAAATGTCATTTTTCAAATTAGTGATGACGTGGCACCATCCGGTGATCAACACAGCAGCAGATAAATATCATCAACACTACGTTTGGACTGATGTTTGCAGAGGTTCAGTGGGAACGGCAAAATGGGACAGCGGCTTCGCTCTACTCGGCACCTAACAGTAGCTGACGGAATCACTCATTAATTTGCAATTTCTTTTACAAACTTTACTTACAAAATTTGCTTCATATTTGAAAAATGTCTGAATGGAAACTCAACTACTGACATTAGCATTTTCACTAGAACTACCCTTAAACAAAAGGAACTTCAAGAACGTCACTTAAAAACAACACAGTAAATGTTGAGGCTGGCTTTCCTCTCCGAGATTAATTCTAACACTTACACTTTTAAAAATGGTGGTTCTTCAAGGGTTCTATTTAGAACCATGAACACTCAAAGAAGCATTTGCATTGTGAACATGTTGTCCAGATTGATGGAAAATGTGCTGTAGATGATTCTATAGAGAACCCTTTTGGAAAGGGTTTTATATTGCACCAAAAAAGGGTTCTTCTACTGTGACAATGTCAAGCTTGTAACCATAGAGGAACCCTTTTTGGTACTATGTAAAACCCTTTTCATCAAGGTTCTACGTAGAACCATGCACTACACATTCTCCATCAATCTGAAGATGCTTTCAAGATGTAAATAACCATTTAATCATGCAAAGCATCATAGCCGTTCTACAGAGAACCATTTTCTTTACTAAAGAACCCTAGAAGAACATCATTTGTAAGTGTGATCAAAAAAAAATCATCAGTTTATCTCCACAGACTACTGTTTAGTCAAAGACTGCTCTCTTAAAAAAGGACTGTCAAGGGTTCTTTAGTAAAGACAGTGGTTCTATATACAACCATGAACACTCAAAGAACCCTTTGCATGCTTAAATAGTTCTTTGCTTGGTGTATTAGTTCTTCAGATTGATGGAGAAAATGTTATTTATGGTTCTATAAAGGACCTTCGAAAAGGGTTCTATGTAGCGCTAAAAGGGGTTCTTTTGTTGTTATGAGGTCGACATTGAAACAACAGCAATATAAAACCACATACAACACATTCACCATCAGTCTGAAGAACCATTTCATGGTGCAAAGAACACTTCAAGCATGCAAATGGTTCTTTGAGTGTTCAGGGCTCTACAATGACCGTGTTTGCTAAAGAACCCTTGAAGAACCATCTTTAAGAGCGCAAGTTTTATTTATAAGTGGTAAACTGGCCCTATTAGCTTCTATATGGCAACACAGTTTATAGAAGAAAATAGTCAAATTAAAGGATACTTTTTAACAGGAAAGGAAAAAAGGACAAAATCAATCTAAATTAAGTTTTATTCGAGATGAATTATTAGTCCCGCTCCCACCCGCGCAGTTCCGCCAAGAACTGACCTCCAATATCTGACACAGTCTATTCACAAACACATTATTCTCTGCTGTAATATCACAGCAGTCCTGATCATCAGCCTCACTGTGAGTAACTTCACCAAACACCATTTATTCCCACTAAACACAAAGCAGGATTTAAACCACAGAGCGGTCATTTTTGGTGCTTTGTTGGGCAGCTGTGGCCGTCGGACTGAAGGCTCCGCCATCTCTGTAAACTACGAGAATCTGGGTGTTGTTCACGTGATCAGCTGCTTCGCAGCTCTTTAGAATGACCACATTCATTTTAACAGTTTTACTGTTATCATTTTACATTGTTACATATATGATTTAGTGACCATTCTACCTTATTTAGGCTGTTCATTAATTTGTGTGATTCTCTTTATGTGTGCTCCGTCCCCCCCCCGCCCGCAGTGGGCTGGTTTCCCACCCGCAACACTGAAAATTAGTCCCACTCCACAGGATACTGTGACGTCTCATTTGGGGCCTATAACCTACATTTCTCTTGCATTTTACTTTTCACCACTTATATGTGGTTTTTGTTACTGTGCCTTTAAGACAGACATATGTAAATGAGCTCTGTCCTGATTGGCCTCACTCATTAAGCAGTCCAGGCGGAAACACTCCTTATAAATTCAGTGTGTATAAGGCGGGGCTAAACAGCTGTATGCATGTTAAGTTTTTTGTGACATCACAAAACAATGATTTGAAAATAGCTTATTTTCCGTATCGTCGCTGTCCAATGAAAACCATGCATCTCCATTTTTGTTGATTTTTAGTTTTCTACATCATTTCGACACACCAGCCGTCCTTTACGTTGTGTAAAAATTTCATGATGGATGGACCAACAGAAATGCTCTAAAATCACTTAGAACAAAATCTCTTTACATTGACTTACATTGAAAGGTAAGAGTGTTTTTGCCCTCTCCTGTAAAGTTCATATTTTGGAGATACTTGTTTTTCATTGGACAGCGACGATATGTGGACTGGGAAAGTTACATTCTGAATCACACTACTTATTATTATCAAACTAAATATTTTTAAAAATGCAGTTTTTTTTAAATCGCAAGAGGCCAGATCTTGTTAAGACAGGATTTTCCGTGATCCAGCCCTGCAATGACTCATCTATATCCAGTGAATGCCGGGATGAGAGGAAGACTAACGGCCCACAGCAGAACACCCACACTTATCAATTTAAGCGCTAACTGATGAAAGCCCCCTTTATCTGATACAGCCTAACGAAGAACACTTTAATGCTAACTGCATTTACAGAGTGAAGTTCGCATTAATGGAAGTGGACGGGAGAACAAATGGTCCACCCAGCAGGACGGCAGCACAATGAGCTGACAGCTGTCAGTAAGACAAAGGCGGCCCGATCACGACAGATTAACTTGCTTAAAAAAGAGCACGAGTCTCAGAAACTGTTCAGCCAAGAACAAAACAAACAGCTTTCACAACGACACCAACAAGGGGTGCGCGATACCTCTGAGGCAGATATATTATTTGCCAATAAATCTGAAAATGTATTCAATATTAAATCAGTTCAATACAGTAACAATGGCCAAACAATTGGCAATTTAGAACCATGTTTTTAGAATTTAAAGCATTAAATGACAAAAAGGACATGCATTATTACGCCTACATACACCGATCAAGGATAACATTCTGACCACCTCCTTGTTTCTACGCTCACTGTCCATTTTATCACCTCCACTTACTATATAGGTGCACTTTGTAGTTCTACAGTTACAGACTGTAGTCCATCTGTTTCTCTGCATACTTTGTTAGCCCCCTTTTACCCTGTTCTTCAGTGGTCAGGACGTGGTGGTGGTGTAACACCTCAGTGTCACTGCTGGACTGAGAATAGTCCACCAACCAAAAACATCCAGCCAACAGCGTCCAGTGACCACTGATGAAGGACTAGAGGATGACCAGCACAAACTGTGCAGCAGCAGGTGAGCTGTCGTCTAATAGAGTGGACAGTGAGTGGACACAGTGTTTAAAAACTCCAGCAGCACTGCTGTGTCTGATCCACTCACACCAGCACATCACACACTAACACACCACCACCACGTCAGCGTTACTGCAGTGCTGAGAATGATCCACCACCCAAATAGTACCTGCTCTGTGAGGGTCCATGGGGGTCCTGACCACTGAAGAACAGGGTAAAAGGGGGCTAACAAAGTATCAGAGAAACAGATGGACTACAGTCTGTAACTGTAGAACTACAAAGTGCACCTATATAGTAAGTGGAGCTGATAAAATGGACAATGAGCATAGAAACAAGGAGGTGGTCATAAAGTTATGCCTGATCGGTGTTTATATTTGCATCTATGTGCATTTTATATCTTCGATATATTGAGTATTATCAAAGTTTTAATTGCCTGTTTCAGTTATTGAACTGTGCTGGTCTGGTTGCGCCACCTGACTTTTCAGACTAATTTTATATTAAACTTAGACACATGTAGAAATTTTATTCTTGAACTTGAGTTTATACTTACATTTTATCAAATAATAAACATTATTATAATAATTCCACATTCTCATGGTTATCCTGAGGTAAGACAACCTGACACAGTAAACTGAACCATTCTAACCATGACCCAAAATTTGCATTTTTTACTAAATTTGTGGCCTTGCACCTTGGTCTTCTTTATGATGCGTTTCCATGGCCCATCTTTCCTAAAAGCATGTCAAAATAAAAGCCTTTTGTTTCTGGTTTTGCTGCCTGATGTTTGAAGACGAATTTGTTTATTACTTTATTAGTACCATCAAAATGATTCTGAAGCTGTTATTTTACAGTAAAACTGTAAAATAATGTTGCTTTAATTGTTACAGCTCTAGTATCGGCCTTCGTTAATTACTGTTTATCAGATCAGCTCAGGAATTCTATGTCGCCGCACCCCTAACACAAACTCCTCGTTTCAATCGGACTACAAGACATTTAAAAGGCACAGGCTGAAAGGACTCAAACAAAGCATGGAGGAGATTAAGGCTAAACGATCTATTTAAATGAAGTTATATTACGAAATCAAAGCCTGATTCAGGGCACTGTGGGGGGTCTTCTAATGGATTCAGGATCTCTTAAGCACCTCAAACAGAAAGGATGGTTTGATGATGATGCCAAGGATTAGGCTGCGTCCTAAGGGTGGGGAAAGCCCATACGTCTTAATCCCGATTTCACAGTGGATTATAGACAAATCTGACTTTCAGACGACGTTGAAAGCCAAACATGAGTGAAAGGACTCTCAGAAATGTACATATAGGGGAATAAATGTGAATGTGAGTGTAATGAAGTACATGCATGTGTGCCTGTGAGTTTAGCATGGGAATCGTTTCGTGTCTTAAAGGGGAATCCCACCAATTTTTCAAAATTTCTGTATAATTCAGTGTTTGAGATGTAAACAGCGTCATTCAGAGTGGTTTGATGTGAAATGGCCCAGGTTTCTTTACATTGGTGGTGATAGGAACCAGACGTCGCCATGACTACAACACAAATATAGACATTTTATTTACTATCCAGAACCACCAGTGAACCTACACGAGTCTTCTGCGGTTTATATGGAATGTTGATGATGTAAAAATAGTGGAAAATCTGGAAAAATAAGTCTTTTTTGGGGACTATCTTGCCTCACAACACTCTGCATGTATCATCCCTCCACCATGAATTGATTTTATTGCTAAAATCTTCTCAAATCTAACATAAAACAATGTCTCAGACATCAGGCAGTGAATTCATAACCATGTCAGTGAGGTAGTTTTTGGAGGTGGACGTCTGGTTCCCATCACCACCACTGCACTGCACACCAAACCACTCGGAATTACTGTGTCAACCATTTAACCACGCTGACAATTTTGAAAAATCGGCGGAGTTCCCCTTTAAGTACTGAGGCAACAGATTGTACACCACCTCTACTCGCATTTGCATGTCAAATGACTTACACATTCACTTAAATAGGCCGTATTATGTATAAGAAGAAGGAGAAACCCTAAGCTGAGGTTGAAGCAGAACGTAAATGCTGCACCATTTAAGGTGGACCGGGAAAATTCGGACAAGAAGCCGACTTCATCTTAGCCTAATCAGGGCCATATAAACCCATTACAGACAGATATGCAGGAGAACAACAGATGCAAGATATCTCCGTTTGATTAACACCAAAAACAGACGCATTCAAGACAAAAACACACCCAAATGTGTCTTCGTTACAGCGCAGCTCAGTTAAGAAAACAATCCCTATCATGCTAGCAGGCTAACAGCTAACGCTACCCACGACTGGTATTAAGTTACCCGATTCGAGCCCCGTTTTCGGCTCCCCGCCCGAACAAAACGCTCGAAAACCCACTAAAACATGCAATAAGCTGAATAAAAGGCGAAACAGACTTACTTCACTCCCCCATTCCTCTTTATATGAGGTCTGTTAGCCAGTTAGCATCAATCTGAGCAGCACTGAGGGGGGAAAAAAGCTTCGCCGTCTGGAGCCACTTTGTTCGGGCGGACTGACCGAAGTGCACCATGGGAAATGTAGTTGTAAACACCTGCATGGCCCATTAGTTTAGAGCAACGCTGTCCAAATATTTTTCAAAGAGGGCCAGAACGTACGGGGTCAAAGTGCTCGAGGGATGATTAAAAATATTTAATAAAAATAAGTTTTTTAAAATATCAGCGTGTAAA
>NW_023494794.1:14088561-14236061 GCF_904425465.1 Colossoma macropomum | reverse complement strand
ATACCATAGCAACCACCTAGCAACACCCTAGCATCCACCTGGGGGATACCATGGCAATCATCTCGCAACTACTGGGAATTCCACAGCAACCAACTAGCAACACCCTAGCATCCACCTGGGATACCATAGCAACCACCCAGGACACCATAGCAACCACTGGAGATACCATAGAAACCACCTAGCAACACCCTAGTAACCACCGAGGATACCATGGCAACCACATAGCAACACCCTAGCAACCGCCTGGGGGATACCATGGCAATCACCTAGCAATACCTTAGCAACTACCTGGGATACTACAGCAACCAGTGGAGATACCATAGCAACCACCTAGCAACACCTTAGCAACCACCGGGGATATCACAGCAACCAACTAGCAACACCCTAGTAACCACCAGGGATACCATGGCAACCACCTAGCAACACCTTAGCAACCACCCAGGGCACCATGGCAACCACCCAGCTTCAGAGTGGAGAATAACAGGCTAATGAGGCAAATCCCAAACAAACAGCCGCACACAGGCAGAGTAACGTTTCTATTTATATATGAGGAAGTTAATTAAGACTCTCAGAATCATTATCTCAGTTTATTTTGGGCTTTTTTCTGAGGCAGAGCAGCATTTCTGTGTCTGCAGTAAGTGGCGTCATCTGCCCAGAGCAAAGAAACACAAAATAACCACAAAAAATATAAAAAGCAGGTGTTTTATTTTCCAGTGAAGTATGACGTTTACAACTTGACATTAAAGGGAAGCTCCACTGATTTTTCAAAAGTTCTGCATGATTAAATGGTTAAAGACCCAGGACCCTTCTAGGAGTGTTTAACAGAGAGCTGCCAATCAAGCTGCTCATTAGCCACGCCCACACAGTTCTCAGGTAGGTCTGATTAGTATTTTTATGTCAAGTTTTTTCATATTTTTATCTTACACTTTTTCATTCAAGCTTGAGAACACTCAGGTTTAGCATCATACAAACATTTGTAATATTTTACTTTGTGTTCCCTGCAATTTTAAGACATAAACAGAGTCGTCCAGGGTGGTTTGGTGTGAAACGCTCGGTTCTAGAGAAACTTACAGAGTCAGAATTGTTCACAGTGGTGGTGATAGGAACCAGACGTCCACCTCTAAAAGCTCCCTCACAGAAAGTTACTACATGAAATGGTTATGAATTCACTGCCTGATGACTGAGACACTGATTATGATAGTTTTGGCCTTAAACTCCATTCATGGTGGAGGGATACACGCAGGGCGCTGTGAGGCAAAATAGTCCCCAAAGAAAACTTATTATTTCAGGTTTTCCACAATTTTCCATCATTAACATTCCATATAAACTCAGAAGACTCGTGTAGATTCACTGGTGGTTCTGGATAGTAAATAAAATGTCTATATTTGTGCTGTAGTCATGGTGACGTCTGATTCCTATCACTAAGCAAAAAACTTGAAAAAACTGTGGAGTTCCCCTTCACTGATCACTCCAGTCAGACTCCAGGTTGTAAACTGACACACAGAGATGAGTCTATTTGAGTACAATATTCCAGTCTGTATCGTTTATTTACATCTCTCTCTCTCTCTCTCTCTCTCTCTCGTCTGTGGAAGGTTCTGAAGGCACGGCCGAGCGTGTGAAGCGGTCAGTGGGCAGCGCTGCAGTCCGTAGGCTTGTGTTTGAGATAGTTTAAGAGTCTCGGAGGCACGTCCAGACAGTCTATAGCCTGAATCCTGTTCACCTGCTTCAGGTGCCGACGGATCACCAGCCTGCACTGAGACACCAACGACCTGGGACAGCCTGGGGGGGGGGGGGGGGGGGGAGAAAGGGGGGGTAGAGAGAGAGAGAGAGAGAGAGAGAGAGAAGAGAAGAGAAGAGAAAGAAAGGACAGAGAGAGAAAGGGAGGAGAGAGAAAGAGAGATAGAAGATGGGGAGAGAGAGAGAGAGAGAGAGAAGAGGGGGAGAGGGAGAGAGAGGGGGGAGAGAGAGGAGGGGGGGAGAGAGAGAAAGAGAGAGAAGAGGGGGAGAGAGAGGGAGAGAGGGGGAGAGAGAGGGGAGAGAGGAGAGAGAGAAGAGAAAGAAGAGAGAAGGAGTGAAAGAAGAGAGAGAAACAGATAGAAGAAGAGAAGGAGGTGAAGGAGAGAGAGAGAGCGAAAGAGAAGATAATTAAGGTGGAAGCATTTAAAATGTATTATTACTGTTTAATAACATAATATTGGGAAAAACAAAGCCTTTGATCTTTTATTTCTTCTTCCTCTCTACTTCTTCTGTTCTGTCTTCTTTTTTGTCTAATTTATCTCTCTCTCTTTCCTTTTACTTTTTCCATAAATTCTTTCTCCTGCCTCCCTTCTTCTCTCTTTTCCCTCCCTCTCTCTCTCCCTCTCTCGTTACCTCTCTCTCTCAGCAGCAGTTCCAGGGCCTCGTTCTGTTTGGTGCTCTTCTCTATGATCAGTGTAGGTAAGTAGACGTTGGCTCCAAACTCGATCAGCAGTCTGATGAACTCCACGCTGCAGCCGTGTCTGAGGCACATCTCCAGCACCGTCTTCCTGGCTGGCACCGCCCGGCCGGACGCTTTGTCCTCGGGCCAGTTGTAGTTGGGGTCGGCCCCGTACAGCAGTAGGATTCTGAAACAGTCCAGGTGACCGTAGACGGCCGCCAGGTAGAGCGGCCCGCTGCACACGGCCACGCCGGACGTCCACAGCGTGACCTTCGACCTGGCGTTGACCTCGGCGCCGTGGCGCAGGAGCTGGCGGAGGATTTCGGCGTCCCCCTCGCGGGCGGCCGTCAGCACGGGGGAGCTGCTGTTCCGGAGGTTTCCGCTGGGGTCGGCGCCGGCGCGGAGCAGAGCCAGAACACAGCCAAGGTAACGGCCACAAACGGCGGAGAACAGCGGCGTCTGAGCCTTCACGTCTACGCTGTCCACCTCCGCACCGTGGGCCAGCAGCAGCTGCAGACAGCGCAGGTGACCTAAACACATACAGTTTACTTTATCGGGTTCCATTAGAGGTGTGAAGCTCAATTTACTCATGAATGTGCAAACCTCACTTCCAAAAAATATGCGAAATGCACACAAAACAAAGCAAATTGTTAATCTACTGATATTTAAACAAAAAATTTGACAAATACGAAATATTTAATGTTTGATCTGATTAACTTTATTTTCTGTAAATATTCTGAAGCTGATGCCTGAAAAATGTGCCTTAAAATACTTTTATTAAAAAAACACTGTCCGTTGCTGCATCCAAACAGTTGCACAGCGGAAGTCATTTATTAACAGCGTCTAGAAACGCCGCCAACTTCTTTGGGCTCGAGCTCATCAGAAATGGACTGATGCTCAGTGGAGACAAGTACCTGTGGTCTGACGAGTCGCCTTTCAGACTGTTTATGGAAATAATGGGTGCCGTGTTCTCCAGGCCAGAGAAGAGAAAGAACATCCAGATTGTTACCAACATGAAGCTCAAAATGCAGCAGTGGGACCCGTACATCTGTGAAAGCATCACTAACACTGAGCACATTTAGGAGCAACATATGCAGCAGGAGGGACGTCCAGGGACACAGGGCTCATTCAGACGAGCTGATCTCTAGGAGGTGCAAAGGATGACAGAGGAGGTGGGGGTCCAGCGTAGAGGCCATGGACCTTTTTTGGGGCAGTTATGGGCTGGAGGTTAGGGAACCAGCCCTGTGACCGGAAAGTCGCCGGTTCGATTCCTCTGAGCCGACAGGACATGACTAAAGTGCACCTAACACCCAACTACTCCCCGGGCGCTGCGGGTAAGGCTGCCCACCGCTCCGGGCAGGTGTGCTCACTTCCCCCTAGTGTGTACATGTTCACTAGCGTGATTGTGGGTGTTTCACTGCACAGATGGGTTGCTGAGTCCCTGTTGTGGGATTAATAAAGAGTAACACATCAAGAGTAACTTGATGATGACCTCAGGCTCACACGGCTTCTCCAGAGCGCCCCATTCTATTGGTCAGTGCTTTTCTATGTAGATTTAACATGCAGTGCCCAGTCTGTGTGAGAAAGATCATCCAATATGTTTGGGATGAACTGGAGTGGCATTTGTGTTCCAGAACCATCCAGCATCAGTGAATCTTGTCCTATATCCTATGCTTTTCTGAACATATTGTGGATATCGTCAGTACCTGTAGACACTGACCAACTGCTTGTTTCATTATATAGAGAGCAAACTTAGTCTTGTTTACCTGGATTTACTGCTAACTACTGAATTAAAATCTCTGTGTTAATAGTTTTTGATCATTTTTTAAAATGTAGCACTACTGGCTCTTTTTTCTCAGTTCCAGCTGATCAAACGTCTGAAAAAATAAATATTGTTATGTATTGGTATCATGGAAATTTTTTGAAGTATCACAATATTATATTTTTCAAAGTTTCAAAGTTTATTTCTACAGCATTTAAGGAGTTTAACCTATAATGTCCATGTTTTATTTGTGCATTTTTAACATATGAAGAAAAATGTAAAAACAACTGAAATAAACCGGACAGTTATCACACTGTTTTAACGCACGCAAGAGCTGATTTTGACATGGCTGAAATCTGGCAACCCTACTCCTAAAATCCCCAACCTATCATGGAGTGAACACGCTCAGTTAGTTATGATTCCACATTCCTCCTGACTTTAAGCCTAGACTTGGACTAAACTGTAAACCCTAAAAGGGGCAACACAGGGTTCTGTGAGCCCCGATAAACAAGAACCACTTCTTTCTATGTAGATTTAACATGCAGCGCCCAGTCTGTGTGAGAAAGATCTGCACCTTTAGAGGCGGCCATGCGTAAAGGTGTGCTGGGAACGCCCCAGCCGCTGCGCTGGTTGATGCACTTCCTGTAGCGCTCCTGTGACAGCAGCTCCTCCAGCAGGAAGTGGTCATCGTTAGCCGCGGCGCGGTTCAGCTCCAAGCTCTCAGCAGCGTACTCGTCCTCCTCCGCGGGACGCAGCTGCAGCATCGACCACACCTGGAGAAACAAAGGAGATGAAAACAGCTGTAACGAGTTCAGATCTCTTTACAGTGGTGGTGATAGGAACCAGACGTCGCCATGACTACAACACAAATATAGACATTTTATTTACTATCCAGAACCACCAGTGAACCTACACGAGTCTTCTGAGTTTATATGGAATATTGATGATGGAAAATAGTGGAAAATCTGAAATAATAAGTTTTCTTTGGGGACTATTTTGCCTCACAGCGCCCTGCATACTATGTATCCCTCCACCATGAATGGAGTTTAAGGTCAAAATCTTCTCAAAACTCCCATAAAACAGTGTCTCAGTCATCAGGCAGTGAATTCATAACCATTTCAAGTAGTGACTTTCTGTGAGGGAGCTTTTAGAGGTGGACGTCTGGTTCCTATCACCACCACTGTGAACGATTCTGACTCGGTAAGTTTCTCTAGAACAGAGAGTTTCATGCTTAAATTGGTAAAAAAAAAATGTTTATACTATGTGAAGCTTTAAGATGTTCCTCTTTAGAGGTGGGCAATATGGCAAAAATACAATACCGCGATACTTCAAGTATTTTTCATGATACACGATACGTCATGATATTTATGTTCTCATATGTTGGACCAGAGAAAAAAGAACCGGTAGGGCTACATTTTTAGAAATACAATTAAAAACTGTAAACACAATGATTTTTTAATTCAATATTCGTCACTAAATCCATCATCATGTATAAAATGAGATTTTATTTATTTATTCATCTGATCAGTTGGAACAGAGAAAAAAGAGCCAGTAGTGCTACATTTTAAAAAATACTATCAAAAACTATTAACACAATGTTTTTATTCCATATTTGGCACTAAAACCAGTTAAACCTGACTAATTTGGCTCTCTTTATAATGAACCATGCAGTTGGTCAGTGTCTACAAATACTGACGATATAGACAATATGTTCAGAAAAGCATATTGTACTGTAGTGTGACATAATTTATCATGATAACGATATATATCGTCATATTATCCAGCCCTATCCTAAGCTGAACCATAACGGAGCCTAACTGAGCCTAAACACAGGCTGGTTTTCAAGCCGAACACTAAATGGCATGTTCAGAATAGTAACTGCACCGCTGAAGGTGCTATTTAGTGCAGTGATTTGGGACGCAGCCGCAGGACGCAACCAGCCCTGCACCAGCCTGTGAGCGAGCAAACGAGAGAGAGAGAGAGAGAGAGAGAGAGACAGGTATAATGACAAGACTAGAACGGCTCTTTATCTGCTTCAATAGATGAAATGCATTTAGAGATCAACCAGGCATTAAAATGCACCAGACATCAGAGCTCAGAGCCGGACACCTGGCAACCCTACTTTGCGGGGGGGTAAAACGTGATATTACTGACTAAAGGGGACCTTTTAGATTCATATTCAATGTTCATAATTTTATTGTTGCTCTACTAGAGCAGATTTACAGCTTCAATGTTCCAAAAACACATTATTTTCCTCATACTGTTCGTCTCTATCCACCCTCTGTCTGAAATGCTCTGTTAGAGCTCCTGTGTCTTTAAGCCCCGCCTCCCGACGAGCCCAGTGTGCTCTGATTGGTCAGCTCACCCACTCTGTTTTGACTGGTCAGTCGCCAGAGCAGTTCCGCCCCTGTCCTGCAGTCTGCAGTCTCCTGAGCAGCTGTAAACTCCGCTGTGGCTGTTCTTTAATCAAAAAAAAAAAAGGTTCTATATAGAACTATGAACACTCAAAGAACCCTTTGCAATGTTTTAATGGTTCTTTACATCACATAAGTGTTCTACAGATTGATGTAGAATGTGTTGTACGTGGAACTATACACAACCTTTTTGAAAAGGGTTCTATATATCACAATCTACAGCACATTTTCCATCAATGTGACGATGCAAAGAACCCTCAATCACGCAAAGGGTTCTCTGAGTGTTCACGGTTCTATACAGAACCATTTTCTGTACTAAAGAACCCTTAAAGCACCATCTTTTTTAAGAGTGTATATAAACTCCTCCAGTTCGAATCCAAATCTCACACACTTAACACGCGCTTAAAAATGTCCCTTCAAGGGTTCTTTAGTAAAGTGAATGGTTCTATTTAGAAACATGAGTTCTATATAGAACCATTTCATGCTTAAAAGGTGAGGGAGAATGTGTTATATATGTTTCTATGTAGAACCTTTTTGAAAATAGTTCAAAAAAAGCTTGACATTGCCACAACAGAAGAACACTTTTTGGTGATAGAACCACATACAATCTGAAGAACATTTAACCATACAGAGAACCACTGCTATACAGAACCAAATCTTGCTTACATGGTAAAATGGTACTTCAAATTGATGGAGAATGTGTGCATATGGTTCTATATAAAGCCTTTTTGAAAATGGTTCTATATAGCACCAAAAAGATTCTTATATTTTTACAAACTTGACATCATAATAATAACAGAACCTTTTTTGGCGCTATATAGTCATCTAGAACCGTTTCGCCATGCAAAGAACCATTTAGGCATCCAAATTGTTAAATTAAGAACTCATGGTTCTCAACAGACCTACTGCCTTTACTAAAGAACCACCTTTTTTAAGTGTAGGTTGAAACCAAATGAGGATCTCCACTGATTTGGTGACCACTAGTATTGAAAAAGGGGTTCAAATTCTGAAAATAATCATTTTGTTCGCTATTAAAAGCCTCTAAAAGTTCCTCTAAGCTTAATACAAAACCCACCCATCTATCCTGTTAGCCAGGCAGCTAATTAGACGAAGCTAAAGTTAGCTTGTAATTCGAACTTCCCGTTCCACCTTAAATGCTGCAGCAGTTCCATTCTAGCGCTTCAGGCGGCGGAATGTTTTTGCTGCAGCATTTAAGGTGGAACGGAGAATTCGAATACAAAGCTAGGGAACAGGAAACAAGAGGCTCTGGAGTGAAAATTGTTCACATTTTAGACTCACATTTAATAAAATTAACCCTCCTAAAACCCAAAATAGTATTAATCTGTAGTTTAAAGATAAAAACGTTACAGAAATTACTGCTAAAGTTGCTCATCTGATGTAAACAAAACGGACAAGCGCGCCTAATTAGCCATTACAGACATTTATCTGCTCGTAATTCATTTCCAAAAGTGCTCAACACCAAATTTAAAGAATTAAGACACGAAATTTATGCCGAAAATGCCAAATAAACGGGGTTTTATGTGATATTTTTGTTATTTATATCTCGTTAGCTTCTCTCAAGGACACTCACCGGCTAGTAGCAGCTGGAACCTTTCCGATTGGCCAGAATTCGTCACGTGGTAAGACTTTTATTTTGCTAAATGAAAACATACACCTCAGGCGCTTCAAAAATTGGTGGATTTACTGGATGAAAAATAAAAAAATAAATAAATACATGGACGCACGTATATAAATACAAATTTTAAAAAATATTTATTGACTAAAATCAAGTGGAAAAAATGGTGCAAAAAATAAAAAAATGAAACAAAATGACAACTTTCACCGACGTGCATGATTAAAATATTTGTAAAAAAAATCATAAGAAAATGAATTACAGCAAAAACAGTAAAAAAATGTTTGGTTTATTTAATGCAAAATATAAAAAGGATGCATGTTTAAAAAAAAAAGGCAGTGCAAAAAAAAGCATTCATAGAAGTGCACAGTAAAATTATGAAAATATATTTTTTTGCAAAAATGAAAATTATAGAATGCAAAATACATTTTGAAACATTTCACATTTTCTCTCCTGACTATTGCTTTGAAATTTAAAATCAAGCATACAAATAAGGGCAGACGTTAATTAACTGGCTTTCAAACATAATTTGTTTTCCATTAGTTTACATGGTTAGAGTCTCTTTACAAACATTACAAGAAAGCAAAATTACAAGGCATGTGCCTCTGACAAACAAACCCACAGGAAGTTTCACGTCACGATATTCACAGGGCCAGAATCCTTTGTAAAATAAAATACACTGTTCCAATAAATCACTAAGTGGGTTCCCAAGATTAAAATATAAAAACACACACATGGACCACCTGCTGATGTTATACACAATACATCTGCATTTCACACTATAGAAAAACATCCAATGTTCAGGCACAGGTTGGTTCATTTTAAATGACATTCCAAGCTATGTGAAGGATCTTCAGTAAGTATTAGGGTGGGAATATTTAGGCACCTCAAGATCCAGTTCAATTTCGATTCAGGCTGCAAAGACGTGACTGTTAAACTTTATGCAAAAACTATTTACACATTAAAGCTTGAGGATATTTTGCGCTTGAATGCAGAATCTTTCAAGAAAAAACTGCAATATGTTTAAGACTCGATTATTTTCTTCCACCCTCATTACAGATTTGTTTGGATTTCACAGAAATGTTTTAAGAGGACCCTGGGATCAGATTCCCAATCATTACAGGAAATTAATCCAAGAAATACTCTATATTGCCAAAAGTATTCACTCACCCCTGAACTCAGGTGTTCCAATCACTTCCATGGCCACAGGTATATAAAACCGAGCACCCAAGCCTGCAGACTGCTTCTACAGACATTAGTGAAAGAATGAGTCGCTCTCAGGAGCTCAGTGAACACCAGCGTGGTACCGTGACCGGATGCCACCTGTGCAACAAGTCCAGTCATGAAATTTCCTCACTACTAAATATTCCACAGTCAGCTGTCAGTGGTATCATAACAAAGTGGAAGCGATTGGGAACGACAGCCACTCAGCCACGAAGTGGTCGGCCACGTAAAATGACAGAGCGGGGTCAGCGGATGCTGAGGCGCATAGTGCACAGAGGTCACCAATGTTCTGCAGAGTCAATCGCTACAGACCTCCAAACTTCATGTGGCCTTCAGATCAGCTCAAGAACAGCGTAGAGAGCTTCATGGAATGGGTTTCCATGGCCGAGCAGCTGCATCCAAGCCTTACATCACCAAGCGCAATGCAAAGCGGTGAATGCAGTGGTGTAAAGCGCCGCCACTGGACTCTAGAGCAGTGGAGACGTGTTCTCTGGAGTGACCAATCACGCTTCTCCGTCTGCCAATCCGATGGACGAGTCTGGGTTTGGCGGTTGCCAGGAGACGGTACTTGTCTGACTGCATTGTGCCGAGTGTAAAGTTTGGTGGAGGGGGGATTCTGGTGTGGGGGTGTTTTTCAGGAGTTGGGCTCGGACCCTTAGTTCCAGTGAAAGGAGCTCTTAATGCTTCAGCACCAAGAGATTTCGGACAATTTCATGCTCCCAACTTTGTGGGAACAGTTTGGGGAGTTTGGCCCCTTCCTGTTCCAACGTGACTGTGCACCAGTGCACAAAGCAGGTCTATAAAGACATGGATGAGCGAGTTTGGTGTGGAAGAACTTTACCGGCCTGCACAGAGTCCTGACCTCAACCCCACAGAACACCTTTGGGATGAATTAGAGTGGAGACTGTGAGCCAGGCCTTCTCACCCAACATCAGTGTTTGACCTCACAAATGCGCTTCTGGAAGAATGGTCAGAAATTCCCATAAACACTCCTAACCCTTGTGGAAAGCCTTCCCAGAACAGCTGAAGCTGTTATAGCTGCAAAGGGTGGGCCGACATCATATTAAACCCTATGGATTAAGAATGGGATGTCACTCAAGTTCATATGCATGTGAAGGCAGACGAGCCAATACTTTGGCAATATAGTGTATTTCTAAAAATGCCCTTAAAGATCTGCGTATACAATCAAATTACCCATGTGGCCACGAAACACTGATAAAAATCCCATTCAACCTAATGAGAACCTGTACAACACGATTCATTTACACTCTCGAAAATGATGGTTCTTCAGGGGTTCCTTTAGTAAAGAATATGGTATAGAACTCAAAGAACCCTTTCCATGATTAAACCATTCTTTGCATTGTTAAATGGTTCTTCATATTAATGAAGAATGTGCTATAGATGGTTCTACATTGAGCCTTTTTGAAAAGGGTTCTTCTACTGTTACAATGTCAAGTCCATAACAATATGTAGAACCATATAAAACACATTCTCCATCAATATAAAGAATCTTTTAATCATGCAAAGAACCTTTTAATCATGCAAAGCGTTCTTTGAGTGTTCATGGTTCTATTTAGAACCATTTCCTTTACTAAGGAACCTTTTTTTTAAGAGTGTAAATGAATAACTAAACTGAGTCTGTTTCTCAATAGATCTGATGGGATTTTTACCAGAGTTCTGTAAAGTTTGTCCAACCTGGCAACAGTATCTATGATAAACATGCCCCGCCCACAAATGTGTTCTAAGTCTCCTGACTTATGTAATGGAACTGCCTCGTTATGGCAAAGGGCTCCTAATTTAAATAAGAATATTTGCATATTGCAGTTTTACATTTTCCCTTTTCCTCCATTCAGCCTGAGAACTCACAGTAGTGAAAAGCCCTTTTAGTCCATGTAGCTGAATTTTTAACAGTGTTCCCTTTAACACAAATAGTGGACAATTGTGTAAAATAAATACTCAAATAAAACATGATAAAAAGTGCAGTGATTCAGTGACGTTTGCAGTGCTTTTCCCAGCTTTTGTTCCTTTTAAATTTCCAAAATAAAGAACTAAAAATGTGACCTTTTGATCTTTAGGGGTGGCTTTGCTAAATTACTGCTTCGTATACAGTAAATATTAACAAGATTTTTGAAAACAATTGTAAAAGCAACAGTAATAGATAAATATAAATGGACACACAATCTTGTGCAGAAGTTTGGGCACCCCTGTCAAAGCTTTCTAGATTTTCTTCTTTTTTTAATCATCACTATGCAACTTTTGCCGCACACCTAAGCTGCTCCAGGTCCGGTCAGGTTTGGGATTTCAGATCACGAACAGCTCTTGGACCAATCAGGGCCGAGTTTCTGACCAATCAGGACCAGCCTTCTGAGTGAGGTTCACTTTTCAGCTTTTTTTTGGTGAACTGCTTCAAATCATCAGCTGTTATTTTGTTTTATATTACAAATAAGATCTAAACATTAAAAGAAGAACGGCACAGCGACCACTCAGCAACCCCTTAATGATGTTTGGGGCCAAACAGCCAATCACATGTAAAGCATTGCTTTTCTTAACATAATTTACACAACGTAACGGCAACTAGATCCCTGCTCAGATAACACTGACATAACACTGACATTTAGGCCCGAAACATACTTCACGCAAGGATGTGAACACAGACGCTTTGAACTATGTGAGGCATTTCATAACGCAACGCAAGCGCAAGCTGCAATCTGAGCAGGGGGCGCTATAAAGACAGCCAAGCCTGTCCAAGCAGTCCTGTACCGCCAGCGTGTTTTCTCAACTGCCATAGCAGACGAGCAGAGGAGCCTCACGTAAAAGTGGCTTATCCACATTTATCTGTTGAGGCTGTTGGAATAACAGCAGATCCTCTCTGATTTGTCCTCTAGCGCCTCCTTCAGTACTGAGTGCTTTAACCGCCACAGCAGCGCAAGAACGAGCGCCGTCATTTGCGTTCGTGTCGTTGTGTGAAGTACGTTTCGGGCCTTAGTAATATAACAGTGTCGTGTTATCATTAGCTGTTACTGTCATGACATGCCAACGTCTGATGCTCATGATGTATTACGTCACACGCTAAGCACACTCTAGCTAGCCGTCACAGGGCGTTACGTAAACTTTGAGCATTTAACGCTGGTGCTATAAAAGTTAAGCATTAAAATTTTTCAGCACTGAAATAAAACCAATATAAAAAGCTCATAAAATAAATCGCAATAAGATTTATATATATATATATATATATATATATAAATAATGCTAACAGTTAAACAATAAAATCTAAAGACCTGAGAAGCAGTTGATCACGTGAACAACATGCAAATTCTCGTAGACAGCGGAGCCTTCAGTCTGACGGCCACAGCTGCCCAGCAAAACATCAAAAATGACCAATAATTGCTGCTTTGTGTTTACTGGGAATAAATGGCGTTTGGTGAAGTTACTCACAATGAGCCTGATAACTATGACTGCTGTGTTATTTCAGCAGAGAATAATTCATTTGAACAGACTGTCAGATATTGGATGTCAGTTCGCCTAGACGGAACTACGCGGGTGGGAGAGGGACTAATGATTCCGATTTTCTGCAGGAGCGGGACTGACACTCCCGTGCAGACCTCTAATTCTATCTCTACTATCCAGATGTTTAACCCACACCAGCAGGAGCTCACGCACGGTTGGAAGTCATATAAACTAAACACATATAAACATATGTAAACTAAAGGTCAGACCTGACATTTAATATGCATTTTTAAAAGCCAATCAGTTAATTCTACATTAAAAAAAACACGTAGACAAAATATCTGAATGGAGATGTAAACACGTCTGTCGTACGAAAGAAATCAAACATTAAGGCTGCTGTCTAGAAAACTGCTGTTAATGATAACACAACACATATTACTGGACATAATCTGTCATGACAACTCCTGACGGTATGTGACGTGCGCCATAACAGGGATAAATCAATGTTAGAAAAAAAACTTTTCATGCCAATGAATAAAAGTTATACTGAAAAATGACAAAGACCACCTGACTCGACTGAATAGGGTTCAAGTAAAGCCAGCAAAAGCACTGCTGTTCATGCAGAGGTAGTGCTAAAAATGCTGTTTTCCACCATTATTGACATTTTCCTTTCTAATATTCCTGCAGTGTAATTTCTTGCTCCTGAAATTTAGCTGCTTGACTCCTCCTCATGTGATTGGCTGTTTGCTGTAAACATGCACTGATGAGCACAAAAGGGGATGCAGAGACTAGTCGATCTGACGATTTTACTGCTCGACGATGGCGGTTCAAATCCGATGACGACAGGTGAGGAGCTCTGGTCATTTCGTGGTCTGTATCTCAGGTTTCCTGAAGATCACACTCTTAAAAATAATGGCTCTTCAAGGCTTCTTTAGTAAAGAAAATGGTTCTATATAGAACCATGAACACTTCAAGAGCCCTTTGCATGATTAAAGGGTTCTTCAAATTATAAAATCATTCTTCAGATTGATGGAGTATATCACTGTTGTCGGAGCAAAACCTCGTATCTCCAAAACGGTAACTTTAAAGGAGAAGGAAAAAACCTACTTTACTTTTAATGTAAGTCAATGGAACCAGAATTTTTTCCATGTCATTTTGTGTCATTTCTTTTGGTCCATTCATCATGAAATTTATATACAATGTAAAGAAAAACAGACATTTTTAAATTATGTAAAAAAACTGAAACACGATAAAAAATTGGGATACAAGGTTTTGTTCCGACAACAGTCATGTGCTGTGTATTGTTCTATATAGAACCTTTTTGAAAAGGGTTCTGTATAGCACCAAACAGGGTTTGTCTATGGTTATAATCTGTCCCTTGTAACAATAGAAGACCCCTTTTGGTGCTATAGAGAACCACATACAGCACATTCTCCATCAATCTGAAGAACCATTTCACAGTGCAAAGAATTCTTTAATCATGCAAAAGGTTCTTTGAGTGTTCATGCTTCTATACAGAACCATGTTCTTTACTAAAGAACTCTTGAAGAACCATCATTTTTAAGTGTGTAGCAATGTGATCCAGAGCTCGCACATCACGCTCTACTGACCTTTGGAGTTTGGAGTCGGTTACTCTTATTTTCGCCGAGTTACGGCGCTCTAAATTTCTCTGGCTCTCTGGACAGAACCAGACGTCCACCTCTGAAAGCTCCTCACAGAAAGTTACTACATGAAATGGTTATGAATTCACTGCCTGATGACTGAGACACTGTTTTATGATCGTTTTGAGAAGATTTTGGCCTTAAACTCCATTCATGGTGGAGGGATACATGATATGCAGGGTGTTGTGAGGCAAAATAGTCCCCAAAGAAAACTGATTATTTTCAGATTTATCACTATTTTCCATCATCAACATTCCATATAAACTCAGAAGACTCGTGTAGGTTCACTGGTGGTTCTGGATAGTAAATAAAATGTCTATATTTGTGTTGCAGTCATGGCGACCCCTGGTTCCTATCACCACCACTGTAAAGACAAATTATTGTAATTATTATTATTTCAAATTTGTTAAATATAGTAAACAGACAGAAACTGTGCACTTGAGTTGGCAGAGATGAGCTGTATTCACGTGTATTGACTGTACAGGACGTGTTTACTTATTTGCAATTAGAAAATCAGCATGTAAATTGATCAGAGGTGCCCAAACGTCTGCATAAGGCAGTAGATGGATTTGATCAGTGGAGCATTGAAGTCAGTCAACGTTCTTTGGCAGCATCCAACGTCTTTGCGTGATGCAATTTTGTTTAATTGTTCTACGATCTGTGAAAAAAAAGCTTCTAGATCTTTTAATTTCACTCATTATCGACAGACTCCATAACAAGAAGGGTTTGCGATGACCCTCCTGCAGTTTCCCTGATTTCAAAATGTTATTTACATTATTAAAAAATGCAAAAAATGCCTATAAGGATTAATATGACCCTGTTTTAGGGATGTTTGTTTGGGTTTTTTTGGCAGAAAACAAACATCCTCAACATCAACATTGGCTTGAAATCCCCTTTGATAGTGTATTAGGCTGGTTTTAACTTTGTTCTGGCAGAATGTGAGGAAATTACAGCTCGTGTTTCCTCCCTTTGGTCCAAACGCTGCTTTTTGTTACCAGGGAGATTCAGGAGGATCCCTGCACCTCCTCCTTGGAATTCTGGGTTACCATAGAAACAGGTTTGTCCTTTGCAGCCTGTGGTTCCGCTTCTTTCTGATCGGACGGTTCCGCCTCTGCTCCGTCGCCGTTGGTCAAAGAGGTGCAGCCTCCGTTCGACTGGTCTGAGGAAGCGGTGGGCGGGGCTTTGGGTCTACTGTTGTGATCAGGAGGCGAGCCGATTGGTCCGTCTGGATGTGGGAGGACTCCGTCAGCGACAGCCAGCTGCTGATTGGTGGAGTTTAAGAGGAAATGATGTAATAAAGCCACAAATTATCACTTTTACCATCACCATTATTGTTACAAGTTAAAGTAATAATGTATAATAATAATAATAATAATAATAATATTAAACTATTTGAACATCAGAACACTTAATGACAGACTGTATAACAACACTATTAACTGGAACATTAACTGGAATCAGAATACTTTATTGTGCATACGGTGCAAAAGTTTTGGCACCCCGGTCAAATTTCATGTTTTTGTTGACTTTCTTAGTGTAAATAAGTGAAGACAAAGTCTACAGTTACACACTTCTGTACATTTAATACACAATTACTGTTTATTTACTGAATTTAACATATTGGGGGGGAACACAAAACTTAAATTGTGCCAAAGTTATGGCACATTCTGTATGTATTATGTTTTATTTTTTTCCAACATGTTAAACTCAGCGAGTAAGTAGAAAATGAACAAAACATGTAATTTGACTGAGTGCTCAAACGTTTGCGTACAACTGTCAAAAGTATATAATATGAAAATTTGATGTTGGCACTGGAATCATTATGAAAAATAAAATATTACAGTTATTAAATAACAAAAACAGCCACAGAGATTAAAATAGTGTTAACTACATCTTTTATTTATTTCATTAATTATAGCTTTTATTTATTTTATCTCATTTATCTTTTTAAATCTTATTTATTTATCTATTTATTAAGTTACTATGTTTGTAGTTTTAATGGTTTATTGATTTTTTTTTATTTACTACTATAATGATTACTTTTTTTTAGCATTTGATATGTTTTTGCTATTTAACTTCTCAATCCCTGACCCATATTGGCTCGGCTACATTGTAAATGAGGGTCTCCCTCAGTACTGTAGTTTTAATAAAGGCTGATTGATTGATTGATTAAACAACAACAACTACTACTAATTATAATAACAACAATAATAATAAATATCCGTATTATTCTTAGTAGTTGTTGTTCTTGTCAGCATTACTATTTTAATTTGTTTACAGTGCCCTCCACAAATGTTGGCACCCCTGGTAATCATGAGCAAAATGAGCTGTAAAAAATATTCTTAATTTCTGATCCTTTTTGATGTTTCATTCAAAATATCAGCAGAAATCTAACATTTATTTCAGGTATAATGACAATGAAAAAGCAATTTCATTATTAAATAATATTTTTATTAAAACTATGTGTGCCACAATTATTGGCACCCCTAGAAATTCTTAAGAGTGAAATCTAACTGAAGTCTATTCCCATTCATATTTTATGTTTTAAGAGTGGTCAGGAACACTTAAATGGTCAGTCATGACTTCCTGTTTCACTGAGGTATATATATGAGATGAAACACAGGCCAGATTCCCTCAGTCATCCATCACTGTGAGAAAGACCAGAGAAAGCAGCAGTGATGTCCAAAAAAAGGTTGTTGAGCTGCACAAATCAGGAAACAGCTACAAGAAAACAGATAAACCGCTGAAAAAGCCCATTTTCACCATCAGGGCAATAATTAAGGAGTTTAAAACAACTGGAGATGTCAAGAATCTGCTGTCTATACTGACCCCACATACAGTGAGGAGAATGAGTCGAGTGGACAAAGAATCTTCAAGGATCACAGACGAGGAAATGCAGACCTTAGTTTGGTCTTGGTGTCAGAACGTCTCCCAAACAACCTACAGGACCAGCTGTTTGTGGGGGGGTTACCAGAAGAAAGACTGCTGTCAAGGACAAACAAACTCCTACAGTTTGCCAGACGTTACAGGAGCTTTCAGTGGAACTGTGTTCTGTGGTCAGATGAGACCAAAATAGAGGATTTTGGCAACAAACAGCAGTGTTGAGTTTGGTGTGGACACAAAGACAGCCCTGCAAAAAAGTACCCCAGTCCCACAGTGAAGCATGGTGGTGGATGTGTGATACTATGGGATGTTTTTCTTCCAAAGGCCCTGGACAGTTTATTCAGATTCATGGTATCACAGACTCCATCAAGGAACAGCAGATATAAAACCAAATCCTGACTGCCTCAGCCAGGAAGCTCAAACTGGGCCATAGTTTGGATCTTCTAGAAGGACGAAGATCCAAAGCGAGTCTCAAAATTGACACAGAACTGGTTCACTGACTGCAGAATTTAGGTTTTGCCATGGCCACCCCAACCCCCTTGACCTAAACCCAATAGAAAACCTGTATGATGAGCTGAAGAGGACAGTGTGGACCTCAGAAATCAGAAGGATCTGGAGAGGTTCTGTATGGAGGAATGGGCTCAGATCCTTCGCCATGTGTTCTCCAGTCTCATTAAGCTTATAGGAGAAACTCACAGCTGTTATCTCTGCAAAGGGAGGCTGCACAAAGGATTAAATGAAGAGGTACCACCAATTGTGGCACACAGATTGAGAAAAATACTGATTTCCTGATAAGATTTTGTTTTTTTTTCCATCCTTATCCTTCAATTAAATAATTAAAGATAGATTTTAGTTACTATTGTGAATGAAAGATCAAAAGGATCAGCAATAAAAGTTTTTACAGCGTGTTTTGCTCATTTTTACCAGGGATGCCAATATTTGGGCACTGTATGTATAGCTTTGGCTGTATACAGTGTACATATTTATGTATGTGTGCATAATAAATTATTATTAATCCAATAATATGCTGAATTTTCTATGATTAGTGTGCGATTTGTGCAGGGGAAATAAAAACTACAGATCCCAGAATTCCACTTACTCTCTGTAGATCAGTCATCGTCCTCTCCTCCTGTGTCTGTTGGTGTGTGAGAGTGAGGAGCGTGTCCAGGACAGACTGTTTAGGGTGCATTCCTTTATCATAGCGGTTATACATCCCACACCAAAACCTGCACGAACACAAACAAACCGGCCACGAACGGTAAGATAAACACAAACAAGCACTGTCAGCAGTGAGAATGAGGCCTAAATGAGTGTAAAGGCTGCTGATGAGTCTTTAATTAAGCAGAACATACGTATGTGAACCAAGGCCCAAATCCCATTTCACCCCCCACCCCTACCACATAGCCCCACCCCTCCGTTTTGCGAATTCACGTCTAGGGGTAGGGTGTCCCAATTCTTATTGAGATAGAGGAGTAGGGTGAAGTGTTAGAGCCTCCAAATGGAGGTTTTTCAGACTCCAAACAGAGAGTTATGAGAAAAAGAAACACAGGGCAAGATGAGCGACCAAAGAAACCCACAAATGTGAGAATGTTTCTTCGTTAAAAAAAAAAAAAAAATCATTATAGTGTCTCAGTTTAATGTCGTTTTGGGGGATTATGGTGCATATAAAATCGCTAACAGTGTGCTGATGTCTCGGTAGCTAGCTTAATTTCCCGTTCCACCTTTAAATAATCCAGCAGTTCTGACGCCTGAAGTGCCAGAACGTAACTGCTGCTCCATCTAAGGTGGAATGTAACACACAACACAACAAACTCATAAATAGAAAATTCATTCCTAATACAACAATTAAGACACAAAAATTTTGAACATAGCAACAAATCTGGAAAACTCTTGGCTAATCTAGTAAAACATAAAAGAAAAAACAACAATACCAGTAATCAAGGATGAGACAGGAAATATTATGCAAACACCAGAGATCAATCAAGTATTCAAAAAATTTTATAAAAATCCATACTCACTATCACGATCCAGAAACAGAGGACATTTGCACTTTTCTTAATAACATAAACCTTCCAAGACTGACCAAAGAACAAACAAATACTGGAACATCCGATAACGTCAGAAGAGCTTTATAATGCCCTTCACCACGTCTAATAATAAAGCACCTGGTCCTGACGGCTTTCCCGCTGAATTTCATAAACACGTCTGGACAATACTCGCCCCACTATTCAACAGAATGACAGCTGAAAGAAAGCATAAAAAGAATTTACCATCTGAAATGAATACCGCTAAAATTTCATTTCATCTCAAACCTAACAAAGACCCCACCCTACCCTCCAGCTACCGTCCACTATCACTCATTAACACAGACACAAAAATTATAAGCAAGACCTTGGCGACTAGATTAGAAACAGTTATCCCGTCACTTATACATCCCAATCTGACCGGCTTCATCAAAGGAAGACATTCAACCACTAACATGGTAACTTGATGCATCACACATCGATTCACAAATCAGAAACTGCAGTAGTCACATTAGATGCAGAGAAAGCCTTTGATAAAGTCAATTGGAAATCCTTGTTCACCACATTCAACAAAATAGGGTTCGGAGAATCATTTATTAATCGGACAAAAATTCTGTACACTGAATATCTGACTTCAGCTTCGTATCACTGAAGAATTAGGGGTGGGCGATAATAAATAATTGCCCCCCTCTTTGAAGGCATATGGTGCCCTAAATGTAACTAAAGCCCAGCAGTGAGGAGCTGAACTTTACCCTCCTCTGCTGTCACTGCAGACTGGCAGGGTCGCCTACAGAGCAGCGCTGGTAGCTGTTAATGAAGTGATGCTCTTTTTATTTGAGGGTCCCATTTCAGAGGGAAGATTTCAACCACTACCCTGTAACTCAGTTCTAAGGGGCAACACTCGAAAACAAGGGGTAGGGTACTTCTGAACAGCAGCGTATGTGAGTGCGCTCGTACTTGAAGTGCAGCGGCAGCGTGCTCGGTCTGAGGACGCTGTTGTGAGCGGAGCGTCTGTACAGAGGGTTGCGGTACTCATCCTGATGCTGCAGCAGAAACGGCCACAGAGAAAACGTCCTCTCCTTCAGCCTGAGGAGACAGCGGTAAAGCAATCAGCAAACAACCACAGTTTGACCTCCTTACCCCGAATATCAGCCAAGACTTGTCTGGTAAACTCTGCTACTTCGACAAAATTGCATAATTCAGTGTGTGAGGTGTAAACAGAGAGATTCAGAGTGGTTTGGTGTGAAATGGTTCAGATGTCTTTACAGTGGTGGTGATAGGAACCAGGGGTCGCCATGACTACAACACAGATATAGACATTTTATTTACTATCCAGAACCACCAGTGAACCCACACGAGTCTTCTGAGCTTATATGGAATGATGATGATGGAAAATAGTGGAAAATCTGAAATAATAATTTTCTTTGGGGACTATTTTGCCTCTGCATGTATCCCTCCACCATGAATGGATTTTAAGACCAAAATGTTCTCAGAACTATCATAAAACAGTGCCTCAAACTTTCTGTGAGGGAGCTTTTTGAGGTGGACGTCTGGTTCCTTTCACCACCACTGTGAACAATTCTGACAAGCATTTCACACCAAACCTCTCTGAATGACTTTGTTTACAATGAATTATGGATAAATGCTATAAAATCAGCAATTTTATTGGATTGTACAGCACAGCAGTACAGTCAACATCTGCTGTTTTTAATGTATTCTATGAATATAACTTGATTCTAAGAAGGAAGACTAGCACTGGTATCAAATCAGTACACGGCACTGTCTTTGCCCTAAGCAACAGACTAAGGCCACCATATAGATATATACTGTATGTGGTAATGTGAAATAACCAATTCTAAAACATACATACATTTTAAAGATAGCTGTTATTTGCAACTGCAGCGTTTATTTTAAGTTACCTCAATAAAAGCTCCTTAATCAACAAACCCCTCAAACTTCCTCTTGGAGGTGTTTAATGAGCAGCTCAGCAGAGCAGCTGTTGAACGCGTCTCATTGGCTGATCTAAGGCCGCGTCCCAAACTACACACTTCTGTACTTCACCTACTACACTAATGAGTCCATGTCTAAAGGGATATGTGCTATTTTACACACTATATAGTGAGATAGTGTGCGGTTCGGGACGGGGCGCCAGTAACGCAGCGGGAAATCTCAGCCGTTTAGATTTCAGCTTTCGTTTGTTAATCACTACAGCAACCAATCAAATAAAGTCAAGTCAATACACTCAAATATATCAGTTAATACACTTTAAAATGAGATTTAAAAGTGTTTAAAGCGTGTTTTACTGACTTTGCTGGATCAGTTATGGCTTCACCTCATTACAGACAGACACTGCTGAGGGAACTTGATGTCGCTACCAAAATGGCGCGACTGTGACGTCATCGGAGTACTGTCAATCGGCCTCTTTCAGCTTCACTCAGACTATTACAAACATGTTAGTGTGAATGTTGAGTGCAATTCTGAACCCACCTCATCTCTTGTCTCTCTTTCTGGCAGTTTCCGATGAAGTTTCCGTACTGGCAGGCGTAGACGTGATCGTGGATGGTCAACAGGAAGCGTTCGGTAAACTGGAAGGCACAGGGGAACTGCTCCGACAGCTGCCACACGCACTCCACAAACTGAGTAAACACAGGGGAAACCTCTTTGGGGTCACCTTCCAGATGACCACACCTAAAACACAGACACACAAACAAGCGGGCAGATTAATAAACAAACAGAAAAGTGACTCTTTAGATGAAACTGTATGAGCTAAATATTTAGAATACAGAGTCAATTACAAACTTATTAACCTTTGAAAGACACAAGTAGATAACAGCACAGACGACAACAGAAGCGCACCGTAATTCTTTATGAATTTGTGGGACTGAAACCTTAAAATGTCCCCATAACTCAGCTTTAATGGAAATTCAACTACAAAACACACACTGAGGCCTTAAAATGTCCCCATAACTCATCTTTAATGGAAATTCAATTACAAAACACACACTGAGACCTTAAAATGTCCCCATAACTCAGCTTTAATGGAAATTCAACTACAAAACACACACTGAGGCCTTAAAATGTCCCCATAACTCATCTTTAATGGAAATTCATCTACAAAACACACACTGAGACCTTAAAATGTCCCCATAACTAAATTCAACTACAAAACAGCTGCAGCAATGGGGGAAACATGCAGCACACAAGATGCTCAGGCTCTAATGAAGCTTGCTACCTTACGCCCCCCATAGTCCTTCAAAATAAGAGTCCTGGACCTATGAAGAACACTGTGCCAAACTACACTCAACCAAAAGCAAGAATGTAGTTTTTTCGAAACGAAAAAATAAATGAAAAAAAATTAAGTATTTGTTCTTGTGTGCCTATATAAAAAATAAATATACATTTATTTGGTTTTGTAGCCTTTATAGAAAAAGCTACTGAGGTAATGCTGACTGTTTCTCAGCCCTTTAGTGCACAAAAAATGCGCTTGCAGTTCTGATATAAATAGTAATTAGTATTTCATTTTATTTTGCAGAATAGTAAATGGTGCTTTTGTAATTTTGTATTTTGCTATTTGTTTAAAGGGGGGATTTAAAGAGAAGTTAGTTAGATTTCAGTTTACACATGCCAAAAAAAAAATCTCTGCACTTTCATTACACCCAGGAGGTGACACATTATTTAACAGTTATCTATCGCTTCTCGTGTCGTCATCGTGACATCTAACAGCTTCATCAAACATCGCATTTTATATCAATATCCTGCAGCTCTAGCCTGCACTGATGTCATCAATAGGTTGGCGGTGCATGTAAGGCTGAGAGCGCATGACTGCTGTCAGACCCGTCTCGAAGAGGCACTATAATGTAATATATAAATGACTGATTCATATGAAATCAAGTATCTGTGCAATTTTCCCAAATTATCTCAGAAAGCCCAGATCAAATGATCACAGCCTGGCTGTTCACTTCAGCATTAAGATTAGAATTAAACGAATACAAACAAACAAAAAACAAACAAAACCACCAGTTAATACCAGATATTTATTTTCGTTCTCCTTCTAAATCAGCCTATCAGCACAAATGTTTTTGATTTCAGTCCTGTTTTAAACTTGAGGATAAAGACACTATGCCAAGAGCACCATTATCTAGTCATGGTTTTTAGTTTTTCTGAGATTTAAGTTGGACCTGATAAAAAAGAACTATAATAATAATAATAATAATAATAATGGTAACAATAACAAACCTAAACCTAAATTTTTATTCAGTGTTTTACAAGTGCGCTGCACTAAATCCAATCAAACAGGCCTCATTATGTTCACTCTGTAATGAAATATGTAGTCGGTCAGTGTTTCATTAAGTACTGACAATACACAGAATATGCTCAGAAAAGCAAATTGTGATATAATTTATCACGATAACGATAAAATATCATCATATTGCCCACCCCTAGGTGCCGATGTCTATTAGCAGGATTTGTGATTACGTGACCAAGCGGTAGATTCAAACAGGACTGCTATTACTGAAGGACCTCAGAGTTTGATGAATTCTAAGCCCTATTGGAGCTGGATTAGTTTTACCTGTGCAGGTGCTGTAGTCTGAGTGATTACTCAAGAAATTTTCATTTTAATTCAGTACAAATCTGCAACATCCATAGTTTTTACAAGTCTGACAGCCGCAGTAATCCTGTTCTAATTGACCTGATCTGCCTCATTAAACACCGTTTATAAGCCTGTAGTTTTTGTTACCTGTGATTGAATTTGTGCCCAAACGAAATCCACTCTTTCTCTATTAGAACCTGGAAAAGAAACACAAACACCATCATTGTAACACATGAACAACATAATTGTTATTATAGCTGCATAGAGGAAATCTAGGCTAAAAACATGCCTCTTCAGCCCAGCTTTTAATTTTGTGTGATTTATTTTGGTGTATCATCACCTTTTTATTTTTCATGTTTATTTTTACTTTATTTTTTTTTGCCTTTATTCACATTTTTCTGTTGCTTTTACTGATTGGTATTTTTATTGATTTTGTTTTCTGTTTTTTATTTTATAAAGCTGCCTTGTGATATTTTTAAAACACAAATGAAGATAAGAAAATTCAACTTCTAGGCTGATGGAAAAAAGTGGCTATTTCTGCCATTTCATTTACTCTTTTCCACTAAGAATGGGATTTCTGAATGCGGCTGCTGTGTTTATTTGATATGTCATTTCTGAGAGAATGTAATGTTAAAGGTTATTGTGAGATATCGTTATTGCAAAGATACTGTGAGGCGTATATTCACCATGAGTCCTTTGATGGTTCTGTAATAAGGGTCCAGCAGGATGCAGGCGAGAGAGCAAACCTGAGCAGTTCGATCCCAACCATCAGAACAGTGAACCAACACACTCGCTCCTTCATCACCCACTGCCTAAAACACACACACACACACACACACACACACATTATATATATATATATAGAGAGAGAGAGAGAGAGAGAGAAAGACAGAGAGAGAGAGCGCGGTGATGTGTATATACACATATATACATATATATATATATATATATATATGTATGTATATATATATATATGTATATATATATTCCCTTCCAAAGCAAACCATGTTTCTCCATTTCTGTTAATTTTTGTTTTGTCATTTCAACACAACAGATGTTCCTTTACATTGTGTGTAAATTCCATGACGAATGGACCAAAAGAAATGACCCAAAATAACTTTGGAAAAAATTCAGATTCCACTGACTTACATTAGTAGAGTATGTTGTTTCCTTCTCCTGTGAAGTTACCATTTTGGAGATTTGGAGATTAGAGGTTTTGTTATATATGTCTTGTTATATATAAACCAAACAATTTCCCTGAACATTTCATGCAGGTGACAAACAACTAAAAAGTTATGACTTATTAAAGTTTGCATCTTTTTCCACAGGCATTTCAAGGTCTTTTTAAAGCCTGTAAATCTTAGAAACTAATGAGGATACAAGTCTAATATTTTGCACACTGTCTGTTGGGCACAGTGACGGTATTTCCTAAAAAAAGTAAGCAAATCTGAGCTAATATGTCAGATGGCCATCAGGTGATGTCACGTGGATTGACCCACATATCATGGAAAACCTTTTTGAATTTTTTTTAAATGTATTTTTGCTCTTCACACTGTGTGAAAATTTCATGATGAACAGACGATCGATCTCAATTTACATCAAAAGTTAATAAGACTTGTTTCTACTCCTGAAAACTTCCCACATTACGGAAATAACAGCTTTTGCTCTAACAGCGACCATATGGCGACTTTTGCAATGTGCACCCCTGATTAACGTATGTCTCAGTGTAGTTTATTATACAGTATTTTGCATATATTTGAATATCATGTTGAAGTACCTTGGCCAGAAAGACGCCAGCGTCCATCACAGCTTTAATGTGTCTCAGCCAGCCGGAGTTTTCCAGTCCGGTCAGATAATCGCTCATAGAGGGAGACTTCTGAGCACACACTAATGAAGCAAAAACACACAGTCAATCAATCAAGAAATAAATACATAAATAAATAAACCAAGCTCTCTCACACCCAAATACAGCACAGCAGTACAAATGAATACAATGAATCACATACAAAGAAAAACAGCTCCCGTCATAAAATCTGATTCAACATGAAAAGGCTGTTAAAATCCTCCATTTACACACATATGAGGTGAATTCTGCAATTATTTAAAAAAATGTACTATTTATCTGCTTTTGTTAAATGTTCTGTTTATTTGATATGTAAAGAATGTGATCTAAAGGCGAAAACTCAAATTCACACACACACATATACATATACACACACATATATACATAGCCCACTTTGTTTTCAAGACTTTTAGGAAATGTTCACACCATGCAGCTGCCACTTTCAAACTAAATTAAATTTTAATTATTTCAGTTACTTTAAAATTTTAAGAAGAAAATGGAAAATAAAAACTTTCAAATCAAAAATCAAATTTCACAGAAAAACACCAAAACAACCCTGAAATAAACACCACTTTAAATTGTTTAAACAACAATAAAAACTAAGAAATAAAAGCACAAAAGATGTCTGTGCATGTGTGGCACTCACACTCCAGCAGTTTCTGCAGACTGCTCCTCATAACATGGATGTTCTCGATGCCCTGGAAGTGGAACCTGATGTTGGCGTAGTTATCTTCATTCTCGTAGCCTTTACCCGCTGCACGGTTAGCCATAGCATTTAGCTGAAACACACAAAACACACACAAATTGAAATAATTCTGGTCTGAAAATCATTTTAGTATTAAAGAGAAAAACATTTTTAAATGTTGACCAAATAAGAGATTAAGCAGGCCTGCGATAAAGTTTCAAACTTCAAGACTTCTCATATAATCTGACTTAGAGATGGAAGGATCGATCGGCTGTGTATCGGTGTCGGCCGATTTTCAGCCAATATGCAACCTGCTGATATTTCTCTAACTTAGCTGATCCTGAGAGCTGATCAGTGACATAAAACATATGAGCCATATTTCGTCAGAAGCGCCAGAATGTAACCGCAGCATTTAAGTTGAAAAGGAAAAATCTGAACAAAATCTGGGAAAAACAAAAAACAAAACTCAGCTGCCTCGAGAGTTCAAAGACATGAAAAGGGATGAGGAGGCTGCTCTGTTTCTGCTTCACAGGAGGGCAACATTAACTCATTTTTCACAGAATCAGTAGGTCAGTATTGTTTGGTCCAGTTTGCTAGTGTTTGTGATAGCAACTGTCTAGCTTCACAGCAACAACTGTGGCAACAGTTTGCTAACCCACAGCCTAGCAAATGTTAGCTTAATTGTTAGATAACTAATGTTAGTTACTTGCTGCTAACTTGTTGCTGTTCACTCTACTGTTATATCATAGTACTTGTCCATACAACGACTGCGAAGGGCTTTATGGCCACAAAAATCTAAAAAGGTGTCGTTCGCCTTGGCAGTGCTTGTCTAAATAATCACGCATTTGTCTCAAAGCGTGTGGAGATGTTCAGTATCCCTAATTGATTATGTGGCTTGTGACACTGTATGACTCACTGTTATCAATAAACATGGACTAAAATACATCAGCAGAGCTGAAAGCAGCCTGAATTCTGTCCCTTTTGTACAGTGCTAACTGGTGGGGTATAAGCGAGATGGTTCTTCAAGGGTCTAAAGTACAGACAAAATTCAGACTTTAAGATGTCCGATACTGTTCTTAGCTATGTGAGGTACTTTTATCCATGTTTATGAATAACAGAGCGTCATACAGTGTCATACTGCGGTAACCTGGGAAAACTAAGTTCAATTTTTTGCCAAACTATTGCTTTTAAGGTTAATTTTAGGTAAAATGTTGTACCTTTGGTCGAGTGTCCACTACATAAATGAAGGGGCAGTTGGGGTTGGCCTGGCTGATGGCCTGCAGCATCTGCTCGTCCTCGATACACCGTGAACTCAGACCTGAGAGCGGCTGGCTGCAGCGACAGATCGCTGCCTAGCAACGCGACAAACAAACAAACAAACAGGTAAATGTCAGTAAACAAAAACTAGACAGGACTAATTTACCTTTAAAAAGCTAAATAATATGTACATAATATTTAACTCTCTTTTACTGTTAAAACGTGGGGTTATTACGAGGCATTTAAAAGCCGCTAGGCCACTGTAGAGTTAACTCCCCACTCTCTATTGCGCATTTCACACAGTGTGATTTACCATCTGAGTAGAATTTGTAGTGTTTTCTGTACAGCTCGAGTGTCTTGGCGGTACAGAATTTAATTATGAAAATTTTAAAATATGATACTTCACAGTTTTCCAAAGGTTATTAATAACTGAAGTCCTGAGTGACTCTGCTATAACAACAAAAAATAATTCATACATAAAGAATGTGGGCGTGGCTTTGGAAATCACTCATTTAGAGTGTCGCAGTCTGATGTTTCTCCAGGAGGGAGCGCTATTAGCACACGAGCCATCATGTACCCACACCAGAAGGAGCTCATTAACACACATCTGAAACAACATCTATTAAAATGACAATGGGTTTCTCACTACATTAGTATTTATTGTGTGATTTCATTGAAACAGTTAACGTTTAAAAACACATACAAACAAAAAACAGAACAGAAAGTAGGTCAAAGCTGCTAATCGGTAACCAAGATTTTTTAACCAGAAAATATTGCGCACCTTACTTTAAGATATTACCCAAGCCTTTATACAACACTTTTCACGCATAAAGACGTAGCTCGAATGCTTCACGGTGTGTAAAGCGTTCAAAAGTTTGAAATATAATATGAAACTATTGGGTTGAGTGAATATGTATCAAATGATTCTAATACATTTGTCCTGATCAATGTTACGGGTTTCAGATCATTAGTAGAAGATTCTAAAATGACTGAGAAACACTGCATAGCACTGAGAATAAAGCTATAATAAAATTTATATGCAGAGCACATTACTTTTCAAATGTAAATAGCAACTTATTATTTATATAATTTAACATTTTATTGAATTATGTTCACAGAATTGTTGTAATATTGAGTGAAATATTTATATTATATTTATATTATATTATAGTTTACAATTATTTAGTGGCATGAAAAGGTGTGTGAACCCTTTGATAGCTGCAATAATTAGTCAAAAAATGTGATCTGAATCACAAGTATAGGCAAACAAAATGTGCTAAAGCTAACGCACAAATAATTATTATCTTTCATATCATTATTGTGCACATCAATTTAACATTCACAGAGCTGGTGGAAAAAGTAAGTGAACCCTTGGATTTAATAACTGGTCGACCCTCTTTTGGCAGCAATGACCTCCTGCAACCCCCGTTCAAGAGGAATACTGGACCCGTTCTTCCTTCCAGAGGTGCTTCAGCTCAGCCATATGCTTCAGATTGGTCATTTCACAGCATCTCTACCTGGTTAAGGTCTGACTCAGCCAATCAGAAAGGTGCATTTCTGTAGTTGTTTCACTTTAATGTTCATTTACTTTTTCTAGCCCACACTATGAGTGTTTGAACGATGTATTCAATAAAAGAACAATACACTATTTACTGTGTTATTAGTTTAAACAGATTGTGTTGCTCTGTACTGTAACTTTTCTTGCCACTGTTTAAATAATTATGTATACAAAGTAAGAAAAACAACATACAGGCTGAAAAACACAGACAGAAGCAGACGAGTGTGTGTAGTGATGGTGTGCAGGTACCTGAGTGTCTTTGTGGTAGTAGGAAAGCGCAGGCAGCCGACCGCGGCTCCTAAACTTGGCGCTGCCAGTTACCGTAGCAACACTGGCAGATTTAGGGAGGCCAAGCACTGATGGGTACGTACTACAGAGCTGAGAGAGAGACAGACAGAGAGAGAGAGATAGACACAGAGAAAAAGAGATAAACATTTTATATATATATATATCTATTTATCTATATATCTATCTATCTATCTATCTATCTATATATATATCTATATCTATTTATCTATATATCTATTTATCTATATATATATATACATACACACACACACACACACACATACATATAGCACTTTTTTTCAGATTTTGTTATGTTGCGACTTTGTGCTAAAATGGAAAAAAAAAAATTAGCACTCTTCTAGACCTGGATGACCCACCAAACTAAGTAATCGGGGGAGAAGGGCCTTGTTAAGAGAGGTGACCAAGAACCCGATGATCACTCTGGCTAGACAGAGTGGCCAGACAGAAGCAAAAGACATTTTGCAAAAAAGCACCTAAAGGCCTCTCAGACTGTGATAAACAAGATTCTCTGGTCTGATGAAACCAAGATTTAACTTTTTGGCCTCAATTCTAAGCGTCATGTCTGGAGGACACCAGGCGCTGCTCATCACCTGCCCAATACCATCCCTACAGTGAAGCATGGTGGTGGCAGCATCATGCCGTGGGCTTGTTATTCAGCAGCTGGGACAGGGAGACTGAAGGAAAGCTGAACGTACAGAAATATTCTTAATGAAAACCTGATCCAGAGCACTCGGGACCTCAGACTGGGCCGAAGGTTCACCTTGCAACAAGACAATGACCCTAAAGCACACAGTCAAGACAGCACAGGAGTGGCTTAGGGACGACTCTGTGAATGTCCCTGAGTGGCCCAGTCAGAGCCCTGACCTGAACCCAGTTAAACATCTCTGGAGGAACCTGAAAATGGCCGTCCACCGACAGTCCCCATCCAACCTGACAGAGCTTGAGAGGATCTGCAGAGAAGAATGGCAGAAAATCCAAAATCCAGCTGTGCAAATCTTGTGGCATCAAACCCAAGAAGACCGGAGGCCATAATCGCTGCCAAAGGTGCTTCAACTAAGCTCTGAGTAAAGGGTCTGAATACTTATGTCAGTGCAGTATTGCAGTCTTTCCTTTTAAATAAATTTGCAAAAATGTCTAAAATTTTGTTTTCACTTTGTCATTATGAGGTATAGAGCGCAGAATGATGGGGAAAACGTCTGCACAATTTAACAAAATGTGAAAAAAGTGAAAGGATCTGAAGATTTTCCGAATGCATTGTATGTGTGTGTGTGAGTGTGTGTGAGTGTGAGTGTGTGTGAGTGTGTGTGAGTGTGTGTGAGTGTGAGTGTGTGTATAAGGAGACCAGACTTTTTCCCCCCAAAGTAATTTTGGGCCATGAAATTTACACACAATATAAAGGACAACAGACATTTTCAAATTATGACAAAAACTGAAAAACTCAAAAACAGTAAAAAAATTTTTTGTTCCGAATATATATATATGTATAGACACACACACACACGTTTGTCTTGCTATACATATGAGGACATCCATAGGTTTCTATTGATTTTGTGTTACTGTAGCTAAATAATACTACACGTAAACCTAAACCTAACCTCAACCTCACTATCCAAAAGGCAATTTTTCTGCTATTTTAGTTTTCAAATAAAAAAAGTAATTGTGGTGAAAACAACACAAAAATTTCATATGGTCCTATCATAGCGAGCACATGGGGTATACAAGTATAGCAATACAAGAACACACACACACACACACACACATATATATACACAGAGAGAGAGAGAGAGAGAGTGGGTGTGTGTGTTTTTGCCTGCATAAGTGTTTACAGGAAGTAAACATCTGATCTGAAACAGCCGAGTCAGTCAGGAAGTGGCTGTGCAGGTCAACGATATCACGATTTTATCATCGTGATGAAGAAAATTATGATGAGTCGTCTGTTCTGAGCAGACTGTGGATATTTTTAATATTTACAGATCAGTGAAAAACTGGGTGTCACGTAACACGTCGTATAACTTCGGTGAGTGGGCGGGGTTAAACTGCTGCAGCCTGAGTAGGTGGATATATGTAAACGAGTTGTGACATCACAGAAACAATTAACTCAGATTGGGCTGTTTTTGCTGTTTAGTTTCTATGGACTGTTTTTTTCTGGAATGTATAACCAGCATGTTTTAAAACTTTAACAATGTTTACGCACTCCTTAATTAAGCCTTACACTCCTAAAATTTCTGGGAATTCTGTTTTTATTTTTTGCAATTAGAATTGCAATTATAAAGTATTTACATGTGACAGTCACACATGCCATATGTCGTTATTTTCAGGAGACCCTGGTCGATTCAGATATGCCATTGTTTGACATGTAAATGCTAACAGATCTGATATCTGATCAAATAAATGACCCAGCGCCTGCTAAATTTTGTATTGTTTTAATTATAGAGATCTTGAAAAAGAGGTGCAGTTGTATTTATCTTTTCAGAAGTTGTTAGTCTGGAGTGTCTGTGAGCTGAAAGTGCAATAATTTTAATGCTGATTCATTCTATTAGTTATTATGAGTAAAAATAAATAATGAATTTCTTTTATTGATGGGTGATTTTGGAGCTGGATTGCTGGCTGATGGACGGTCACAGGTGGATAAAATCACTCTTGATGGTGAAGCAAAGTCTGATTAGTGATCTGATGTGTGAATCATGTCGCTGTTTTAACCCTTTGTTGGAATATGAAGGGCAAAAAGCAGAGCAATAATATCAGGATTTTAGGTGATTTTCCGAGCTGAATTACTCACTGATGCTGACGTCATGCTTGCTAGTTAGGGGTGGGTCTGCTGAATGTCCTGATATGTGGATCATGTCTGTAGTTTAAACCGTTCTGAAGTTATGAAGGCTACAAGTGACCTAATGACCGCAAACTGAAAACCAGAAGAACCATGTTTTATAATAATCTGAAATAAAACGACCAAAAAGACTATTAAATCCGTCTCACGAGATCTCAACAACAATCGGGACACCCTACACCCAGACATGAACAAGTAAAACGGCGGGGTGGGCCTGAGTGGTAGGGGCAGGACCAAATGTTAGGGGTGGGGCTGAGCGGTAGGGGTGGGGCTGAGCGGTAGGGGCGGTAGGGGCGGTGCTGAGCGGTAGGGGCAGGGCTGAGCTGTAGGGACGGGGCTGAGCTGTAGGGGCGGGGCCGAGCAGTAAGGGCGCGGCTGAGCTGTAGGGGCGGGGCTGAGCTGTAGGGGCGGGGCCGAGCGGTAAGGGCGGGGCTGAGCTGTAGGGGCGTGAAATGGGGTTTGGGCCTTTATGTGGGAAATGGGCTCTTTAAAATGTTGGTGCACTGAGTCCTGCGGTTCTTATCAATATCCAGAATAATGTGACATCATCACGCAGACGCAGCGCCGCCTGCCCCGTCACTCGTACCTCGTAGCTGCTGTTGATGTGACTGATTTCCCAGAGTTCATTGGGCAGCCCCATCCTGCTGAAGTCGGTCGCCATGTCGACGAGGCTCCATCCCGCCGTCCGTTCAGCTTCGCTCTGCTGGGGGTTGTAGAGAAACGCGTAGAGCTCCTCCACCTTCACTGAGACACAACAGAACCGTCAGAACCGCAGAGACAGAGAACGTTCTACAACATCTTCAGTACAAATATCACCCTGACTTTATAGTGAAACTAGAAAATACAGCTCTAACCTACAGAACCAACAAGTTCTAACCTACTGGAAAATCAAGGTTTAACCTACAGAACCAGAGAAAAACAGTTGTAACCTACAGAACCGGAAAAGAACAGTTGTAACCTAGAGAACTGGAGAAGAACAGTTGTAATCAACAGAACCGGAGAAAAACAGCTGTAACTTACAGAACCAGAGAAGAACAGTTGTAACCTACAGAACCAGAGAAAAACAGCTGTAACTTACAGAACCAGAGAAGAACAGTTGTAACCTAGAGAACTGGAGAAGAACAGTTGCAATCAACAGAACCGGAGAAAAACAGCTGTAACTTACAGAATCAACAAGTTCTAACCTACAGAACCAAAACGTTGTAACCTACAGAACCAGAGAAAAACATCTGTAACCTACAGAACCAACAAGTCCTAACCTAAAGAACCAGAGAAAAACAGTTCTAACCCACAAAAAAAATAAAAACAAAAATACTCCTGACTTTGTAGCAGAACCAGAGAAAAAAAAACAGCTCTAACCTACAGGATCAACATGTTCTAACCTACAGAACCAAAGAAAAAGCGTTCTAACATACAAAACCAACAAAATACTCCTGACTATGTAGCAGAACCAGAGGAAAAACAGTTCCAACTTACAGAACCAACCTAGAAACACTTTCTTTACTAAAGAATCCTTGAAGAACCGTCTTTAAGGGTGTAAACCGATTGATACAGTAAGTCTGGGAGGCAGGTGTGGCGCCTCCTGCTGACGGTGTATAAACAGTGGTTTACCTGGCTGCGACAGACGCAGCAGAGACTGAAACACATCCTGAGCTTCTCTCTCTCTGGGCATCAGCAGGTGGAGCAGCTGGAAGGTTTTGCAGTGAATGAGCAGCGAACAGCCCGACGCCGTCAGAGGGAGCTTCTCCACGGAGGAGATGTGATGATGGAGAACCTACAAACACACACAGTCATTAAAGCAGTTATACTTTAAGACTTTTCATTTATGTATCTGTGTGCATGTATTATTGTTTCCTTATTTAATGTCTACTTCAATTTGATGACATGAAACTGCTTCTGAAAACATTTTTCTAATTTTTTTAAATAATGAGTGCAGTGATGCTCGTCTTTGATAGATATATTTTTATGCTTTTCTCAAAATCCTGCAGACTTTTTCTTCAATTTAAACCACGATCTATACATGTAAACTGCATATTTTTTAAAATACAAGCACATAAAGTAATAACGTTTATTAATTATTCTTATTATTCATATCATTTTTATTATTGTTATTATTACTGTTGTTGTTATTAAACAGGACATGGTGTGCATTTTTATATCAGCATATATATTTGCATTTATGTCTATGTACATGTTATATCTTAAACATAGTGAGTGTTATAAAAGCTTTTAATTGCCTGCTTCAGTTATTAAACTGTGCTGGTCTGGTTGCTCCATCTGATTGACTGGTTGCGCCACCTGACTTTTCAGACTAATTTCAATTAAACAGGCATCAACTTAGCCACCTTTAGAAACCTTTGTCCTTCAGCTTGAGTTTATACTGACTTTTCTTCAGATAATTAAACAATATTTTAATAATTCCACATTTTCGTGGTTCTCCTGAGGTCGGACCACCTGACATGGTAAACTGAACCGTTTTAACCACGACTCAAACGTCACATTTTGTGACCTTGGCATTGAACCATGAAGGTCACCTGGGGTCTTCTTTATGATGGAATATCCTGGGCACTTTTATGTAAAAGCACATCAAAATAAAAGTCTTTTGTTTTTGGTTGCGCCGCCTGACATTTGAGGAAGTAAGAACTTGCGGACAAAAGTGTTTCAGAGAGGTACTTTTTTGATAGTTTATTTAATCAATTCATATGGTTGGACGGTTGCACCACCTGCCTGTTTTAGACTTTCGCATGCAAAAAGAAACTAAAATGAATTTTATATGAATGCACTGAAAATTGTTTCACATAAAAAAGGTACTGCTGAATAATTTGATACATGTCATGTATTGATTAAATAATTTATTTGGAAAATAATGGACATTAAATCGTATGACATGTCAATGACCCATATAGTACCTTTCAAAACATAAAAATAAAGCTCAAAGGGCTTCAGGGTATAAATAAAACAAATAAAAAATGTATTAATTAAAAGTGAGTCTTTTTATTAAAATAATTACATTTAATTTTATTATAATAATAACAATTATAATAATAAAGTAAAATAAAATTAAAAGAACGTTCTAAGAGAATTAAAAGCTTCTGCATAAACAAAACTACTGTTTATTTGCTGAATTAAAGGAAGAAAACAGAAAATAGTAGTCTGTGCAAAAGTTATGGCAAATTATATTTTATGTTTTGTTTTTTCCAATATGTTAAACTGAGCAAATAAAATAAAAACTGTGCACTAAAACACACAAGAAAATGCCATATTTCAGTGTGTTGATTTATTTTTACTTAGAAAACTGATTGTATATTGATTATATATAAAACAAATAAAAAGGCAGATATACACAGACATAGATAACAAAAAAAGCAGCATTTTAAAGCAAATAAACAAAAAAACAAATATACTACATTACCCATGTTTCTTTGCGGTCGTTGTTGGCTTGTTCCACGTAAATGAGGTGAGTGGCGGTCAGGTATAACGTGCCTGTAGCTGCCTTCTTGGTAGCGTATCTGTCCAACAGCTTCACATATTCTACCTGCAGACAATCAGAACCACTGTAATGTAAGGCAGTAGTTTGGCAAAACGTTATATTTGGGTGATCTCCCCCTTCTTGCCCCAAAGGTAAACACCTCAGTGTCGCTGCTGGACTGAGAACCAAAAATATCCAGTCAACAGCGTCCTGTGGGCAGCGTCCTGTGACCACTGATGAAGGACTAGAGGATGACCAACACAAACTGTGCAGCAGCAGATGAGCTATCGTCTCTGACTTTACATCTACAAGGTGGACTGACAAGGTAGGAGTGTCTAATAGAGTGGACAGTGAGTGGACACAGTGTTTAAAAACTCCAGCAGCACTGCTGTGTCTGATCCACTCGTACCAGCGCAACACACACTAACACACCACCACCACGTCAGTGTTACTGCAGTGCTGAGAATGATCCACCACCCAAATAGTACCTGCTCTGTGAGGGTCCATGGGGGTCCTGACCACTGAAGAACAGGGTAAAAGGGGGCTAACAAAGTATCAGAGAAACAGATGGACTACAGTCTGTAACTGTAGAACTACAAAGTGCACCTATACAGTAAGTGGAGCTGATAAAATGGACAATGAGGGTAGAAACAAGGAGGTGGTGGCTGAATATTAAGATTTACAGGCACCAAGTTAGACAGAACTAGGCCCAGTCCCATTTCACCCCTCGCCCTCACCACTTAGCCCTTACCCTCTGATTTGTGCGTTCACGTCTGGGTGTAGGGGGTCCTGATTCTTGTTGAGATAGAGGGGTGGGGCGAAGTGTTTGGGCTACATGACCCTCCAAACAGAGGTTTTTCACACTCCAAACAGAGAGTTATGAGAAAAAAAGAAAAACCGGTGAGATGAGCGACAAAAAAACCCCACAAATGTGAGAATTTTCTCTGTTAAAAATTACAGTCATCGTTTTATTATCTTAGTTTCATGTGGTCTCAGTATATTTTGGTCCTTTTCATCATAACAAGCACAAAAATCACTAGTAGTGCTGATGACTCTGTAGCTAACTTTCCCGTTCCACCTTAAATAGTCCAGTTCTGATGCCTGAAGCACCAGAATGTAACTGCTGTTAAGGTGGAACGGGAATTCGAACAAGAATCTGGTGAATATCTGACTTCAGCTTCATATCAATGAAGAATTAGGGGTGGGTGATAATAAATAATTGCCCCCTCTTTGAAGGCATATGATGCCCTAAATGTAACTGAAGCCCAGCAGTGAGGAGCTGAACTTTACCCTCCTCTGCTGTCACTGCAGACTGGCAGGGTCGCCTACAGAGCAGCGCTGGTAGCTGTTAATGAAGTGATGCTCTTTTTATTTGAGGGTCCCATTTCAGAGGGAGGATTTCAACCACTACCCTGTAACTCAGTTCTAAGGGGCAAGGAGACACTCGAATACAAGGGGTGGGGGTAGAAATGAGAAATGGGACTGGGCCATAAGCTTCTTCATTAACAGCTACTAGCGCTGCTCTGTAGGCGACCCTGCCAGTCTGCAGTGACAGCAGAGGAGGGTAAAGTTCAGCTCCTCACTGCTGGGCTTTAGTTACATTTAGGGCATCATATGCCTTCAAAGAGGGGGGCAATTATTTATTATCACCCACCCCTAATTCTTCAGTGATATGAAGCTGAAGTCAGATATTCACCAGATTCTTGTTCGAATTTTCCTGTTCCACCTTAAATGGAGCAGCAGTTACATTCTGCCACCTCAGATGTCAGAACTGCTGAACTATTTAAGGTGGAACGGGAAACTGGAACGAGACCTCAGCACACCATTAATGATTTTATGAAGAAATTATGAAGAAAAGGAGCAAAATACATTGAAAGCAACATTAAACTAAGATAAAACAATGAATATCATAATTTTTAACAGAGAAAATTCTCACATTTGTGGGTTTGTTTGGTCGCGTGCGCAGCCATCTTGCTGGTTTCAACTCGCAAAACGGAGAGGTGGGGCTAAGTGGTGGGGGCGAGGGGTGAAACGGGATCGGGCCTTAGTGCCACTATCAGTGCTGGGTGCTGGCTGATACTGAGGAAGGGAAAAGTGGAATCGCTGAATCCCTAAAGACGTCTGATGCTTTAATATGGACGTAATGCTGGTTTGCCCTGACATCAGTAGGAGCAGGTAAACAACAGCGGTTCAGGATATTCACCGCTGGCGTCTGTAATTTATTTCTGGCAGACAGGAAGTCGCTGTGGAGGATCACACTCTTCAAAACACACTTCCTGCAGCGCTGCTGACCAGCAACACTGCACATCCTCGCTTTTCACCCCGCTCACCCCTCCAAAGTCACACTGTCACACTGTCGCTCACGTGTTCCATAAACTTTATGACAAAAACCTGCTGAGTGGCTGTAAAGCAGGTTCACTCATTAATGCGCTTACTGGCTGCAAACGTCACCACAGCAGAAATCACGGGTGTGGATTCGGCCCATAGACTGTAACTGTAACACTCCTGCGTATTTAAAGGTGCAGTGAGCGACTCTGGAGAACGACTGTTGATATTTGAACTCAAAACAAACACACTCCTCTCTTCAGTGCTCCTTCAGAAGCTCCGCCCCCCCATTCATGAATATGCATTATATCTTATAAAGCTAGGCCTGCAATCTCAAAAGAGATGGCTCTTCAGTAACGGTTCTTTACAGAAGTTGTCCAGGTCCTACAGAGGCAAAGCAGCCCCAGACCATCACACTACCACCACCATGTTTCACTGTTGGTGTGATGTTCCACCTTTGACTCATCAGTCCACAGAATATTATCCCAAAAGTCTTGGGGGGTCATCTAGATGTTTTTTGGCAAATGTGAGACGAGCCTTTGTGCTCTTTTTGTGCAGTGGTTTGCGCCTCGCGGCTCTCCCATGGATGCCGGTTCTGCTCAGTGTCTTTCTTATTGTGGAATCATGCACACTGATCTTAACTGAGGCAAGTGAGGCCTGTGGTTCTTTAGATGTTAGATGTGCTCTTGGTGAAATTTTGTTAAGCAGGCCACTCCTGGGAAGGTTCCCCACTGTTCCAAGTCCCCTCCATCTGTGGATAACGGCTCTCGCTGTGGTTCTCTGGAGTCCCAGAGCCTTGTGGCTTTGTAACCCTTTCCAGACTGGCAGATCTCAATGACTGTATTTGAATCTCTTTAGAACGCGGCATCATGTACTGCTTTTTTTTTAGATCTTGTAGCAGACGGGTTCTGTTCAAGTGGTGTGGATAGTGAAATTGAACCCGACGGTCAATTAAATTTGATTAATTTAGCAGCTAAGGGGGGCAATTACTTTTTCACATAGGGCCAAGTAAGGCTGAACGGCCATTTTTCCTTCAATAATTGAAATCATCATTTAAAAACACCATAAAAGCAACTTTTTTCAGTCTGACGATCTGAAACATTCAAGTGTGACAAATATGCTAAAACAGATGAAACTGGGAAGGGGGCTAAGACTTTTTCACAGCACCGCGTAACACATTCTGCGTCAACCTAAAGAACCAAAGGAGAACCTCAAACAAACATCGGCCTAAACAGTCACAGCAGTCATGTTTAACTAAAGCTGCTGGAGAATAAAAATAAAACCTGAAATAACATTATGAGGTTGATCTTACGGTTAAAAGCATTTTTAGACCCTTAAAATCGTTCTAGATATCAGGCGGTACATTTTCATGTCAGTCAGATATGAGAACCCTGATTTTACTGCTGAGAACGCGAGTGTGTGTGGCAGCGGCTTCATTTGCATGTGAGCGAGTCTGAAGGCAAACAGTGAGAGCAGAAAAGAGGAACTGGGACTCTTAATTTAAGCCTCTGCAGCGTCAACAACACACGACTTATAACAGCCCAGCAGAGCTGAACACACTGACCCTCAGCATATCACTGAACACCGCACTCGTTTAATCATCCGCTTCTCCTCCTCGCCCTCTCTCTCTTTCTGCTTTCTCCTTTTCTCTCATCTCTGTTCCCTTTTTCTCTCTACTTCCATCTGGTTCTCTCTCTTTTATGTTTTTCTTTCTTTCTGCTTTTTCTCTCAAACTTTTCTTCCTCCCTCCCTCTTTATCTCTCTCCCTATCTCTCTTTTCTTTCTCTGTCTCTCTCTCTTCCTCTCCCTCCCTCACTCTATCTCTCTCCTCCCTCCCTCACTCTATCTCTCCTCCTCCCTCCCTTACTCCATCCCTCCTCCCTCCTTCACTCTTTATCTCTCCCTATCTCTCTTTTCTGTCTATCTCTCTTCCTCTCCCTCCCTCACTCTATCGCTCTCCTCCCTCCCTTACTCCATCCCTCCTCCCTCCCTCACTCTATCTCTCCCCTCCCTCCCTTACTCCATCCCTCCTCCCTCCCTCACTCTTTCTCTCTCCTCCCTCTTTATCTCTCTCCCTATCTCTCTTCCTCTCCCTCCCTCACTCTATCTCTCTCCTTCCTCCCTCTTTTCTTTCTGTCTATCTCTCTTCCTCTCCCTCCCTCACTCTATCTCTCTTCCTCTCCCTCCCTCACTCTGTCTCTCTTCCTCTCCCTCCCTCGCTCTGTCTCTCTCCCCCCCTCTTTTCTTTCTCTGTCTATCTCTCTTCCTCTCCCTCCCTCACTCTATCTCTCTTCCTCTCCCTCCCTCACTCTGTCTCTCTTCCTCTCCCTCCCTCACTCTGTCTCTCTTCCTCTCCCTCCCTCACTCTGTCTCTCTCCCCCCCTCTTTTCTTTCTCTGTCTATCTCTCTTCCTCTCCCTCCCTCACTCTGTCTCTCTCCCCCCTCTTTTCTTTCTCTGTCTATCTCTCTTCCTCTCCCTCCCTCACTCTGTCTCTCTTCCTCTCCCTCCCTCACTCTGTCTCTCTTCCTCTCCCTCCCTCACTCTGTCTCTCTCCCCCCCTCTTTTCTTTCTCTGTCTATCTCTCTTCCTCTCCCTCCCTCACTCTGTCTCTCTTCCTCTCCCTCCCTCACTCTGTCTCTCTTCCTCTTCCTCCCTCACTCTGTCTCTCTTCCTCTCCTTCCCTCACTCTGTCTCTCTTCCTCTCCTTCCCTCACTCTATCTCTCTTCCTCTCCCTCCCTCACTCTGTCTCTCTTCCTCTCCCTCCCTCACTCTGTCTCTCTTCCTCTCCCTCCCTCACTCTGTCTCTCTTCCTCTCCCCCCTCACTCTGTCTCTCTTCCTCTCCCTCCCTCACTCTGTCTCTCTTCCTCTCCTTCCCTCACTCTGTCTCTCTTCCTCTCCTTCCCTCACTCTATCTCTCTTCCTCTCCCTCCCTCACTCTGTCTCTCTCCCCCCCTCTTTTCTTTCTCTGTCTGTCTCTCTTCCTCTCCCTCCCTCACTCTGTCTCTCTTCCTCTCCCTCCCTCACTCTCTCTCTCTTCCTCTCCCTCCCTCACTCTCTCTCTCTTCCTCTCCCTTCCTCGCTCTCTCTCTCTCTCCTCCCTCCCTCTTTTCTTTCTCTGTCTATCTCTCTCCTCCCTCCCTCTCTCTCTCTTTATATCTCTCTTCTGTCTATTTATCTCTTTTCTTCCTCTCCCTCCCTCTCTCTTTCCTTTCTCTATTTATCTCCCTCTATGTCTCTTTTTTTCTCTATTTATCTCTCTCTCCCTCCATCTCCCTTTTTCTCTATTTATCTCTCTCTCTTTCCCCTCTCCCTCCCCCTCTCTCTTTCTCTATTTATCTCTCTCTTCCTCTCCCCCTCTCTCTCTCTCTCTCCCTCTCTCTCTCTTTCTTTCTCTCTCTCTCTCTCTCTCTCTCTCTCTGTAGCTAGTAAACAGTTAGCACTGCTGCTATCACTAACAGTGTACTGACTCTCGGTCTCCGCGCCGCTTTAAGGGGTTTAAATCTCACCTTCGGGGTAATAATGTGCTCCATGCTGTAAGCGAGTCGCGGTGCGGCTGTGTTTTTAAATCTGCTGCTGTTTTTCGACGCTCATTTCTCAGGAAAACCCACTAAAAACAGGAGCGACTCTCCCATCTTCACCCGCACAGTCAACAGCGCGGTCAGCTGACCGCTCAAACCGCGCGAGACTCCGCGAGAGTTCAGTTTCGGCGCGGTGGTTGTTTCAGTTCCTCCTCAGCAGATTCACCCTGAGAAAAGTGCGGATCGGACGAATATTCGAGCTTTACTGCCTGAATATCTGTCAACAAGTAAAAGGAAGACTCTTATAAAATTACACAGATGAAATCCAGTGAACAGTTTCTTGTTACATTTAAAAAAAATATCAATGTCAACTGTTTAATTTCCAATATGGAAAAAAATATATATTCCAAATGCATTTAGCAAATAAAATCTTGCAGTGAATGAAAAAGGCAAAAAAAATGTATTTGTTAAATATATATTTTTAAATATATTTATTTGTTTGCTATTTTATTTTTTATTGTATATAGTTTTAACAAAGCTTACAGATATAACTAAATATATATGAACTAAATGGACAGCATTGACTTAACCATGTACATATGCAGCAAGACACTCACACACAATGTATTTCAGATAAACAAGATATCAGACCATAACTGCGTTTGTTGCATATGTTGCTCCAAAACCTGTATATATATCGTTCAGCATTAATCGTGCCTTCACACCATCATGGATGCTGGCTTTTGAACTGTGCGCTGATAACAAGTGGGGTGGTCCCTCTCCTCTTTAGCCTGGAGGACGGCGTGCCCATGATGTCCAAAAAAGAATCTAATTTTGATTTGTCGGACCACAGGACATTTTTCCACTTTACCTCAGTCCATCTTAAATGAGCTCGGGCCCAGAGAAGGTGGCAGCATTTCTGGATCCTGTTCATGTTTGGTTTCTTCTTTGCATTTTAGAGTTTTAACTTGCATTTGTGGATGCAGCGACAAACTGTTTTCACAGACAGTGTTTTTCAGAAGTGTTTCTGAGCCCATGCGGTGATTTCCACTACAGAATCATGTCTGTTTTTAATGCAGTGGTCGCCAGAGAGCCCAAAGATCACGGCCAGCATATACTGGTTTTTGGCCTTGTCCCTTACATACAGAGATTTCTCCAGATTCTCTGAATCTTTTAATGATATTATGTACCGTAGATGATCAAAAGCAAAGATTCTACATTGAGAAACGTTATTCTTGAATTGTTGCACTATATGATCATGCAGTCTTTCACAGAGTGGTGAACCCCTCCTCATCTTTACTTCTGAAAGACTCCGCCTCTCTGAGATGCTCTTTATACCCAAACATGTTACTGACCTGCTGCCAGTTAACCACCAGGTGTTTTTTTAGCATTACACAACTTTACCAGCCTTTTGTTTCCCCCCGTCCCAACATTTTTGAAACGTGTTGACATCAAATTCATCCATCCATCCATCCATCCATCATCTAAACTGCTTATCCTTCTGGGTCGCAGTGGGGTGCTGGAGCCTATCCCAGCTGTCATTGGGCGGAAGGCAGGATACACCCTGGACAGGTCGCCAGTCCATCGCAGGGCGCATCAAATTCAAAATGGGCAAATATTTAAAAAAAAAACAATTTCTCAGTTTTAACATTTGGTAGGTACTTTGTACCTTTTCAATGAAATATAGGGTTTAAATGATTTGCACATCAGTGCATTCTGAGTTTTTTTGCACAGCGTCCCAACTTTTTTGGGAATGACATCTGAATCACTGAAAATTAGAAATAGAATCAGAAGTACATTTTTTTTGAAGCAACTTTGCATGATTTTTTAAAAGTCAAATCAACTGATTTAATTTTACAGTAAAATTTTCAGACATATACACGTCTTCAGAAACGAACGTCTCTCAGAAATGTGTGGCCCAGAGACCTCAAAGGCAGCTTTTAAAATGAATGACAGCAAACAATATGTAAAAACGCCTCTCTCTCTCGCCGTCTTGCAATAAAATAAGCAAATAAAACTATAAATTCATGCACAGAATCTCTGTATCCAGTCCGTCTTAGTAAGATATCCTAATCTGTTCCCTATCAGTGATCGGCGACTTATGTAGATTTATGTAGGAAAAGTGATCCTGACTGCAAAAAAATGCTTTTGTAAATCTGTACATGATTTAAAAGAAAAAGGTCAGAGATGTTTTCGGCACAGACATAAATCGGACATTGTTTTGGATGCTGGTACGCAGGTCATCCATAATGACCACATGACCAGGTGGTCAAAGCTGTTTTTTAGCAGGGCAAACTAACTGTAAATGACACATTGTCACTGGAACTATTGAAATATCATCGCTGTCCAAAGAAAAACAAGTATCTCCAAAATAGTAAGTTTTCAGTAGAGAACAAAAACACTCTCAGCATTTAATGTAAGTTAATGTAGAGATTTTATTCTAAGCGATTTTAAAGCATTTCTATTGGTCCATTCATCGTGAAATTTTCACACAATGTAAAGGAGAACTAGTGTGTTGAAATGTTGTAGAAAAATAAAAATCGCCAAAAATGATGATGCATGGTTTTCTTTGGACAGCAGCGAAATATTTTCAAAAATCTAAGCAAAGTTTTTTTTTTGTTGTTTTTGTTTTGTTTTGTTTTGTTTTGTTTTATGTTGTTTTTTTTGGGGGGGGGGCGGAGTGGTTAAGAAGTCATTCTTAGATTTTGTCCTACACTCTATTTCACAACAACTTTATACGTAGGATCTCCGTAGACCTTTGTGCAGATATCAATGGCACAAAATAGTCCCCAAAGAAAACGTATTATTTCAGATTTTCCACTATTTTCCCATCATCAACATTCCATATAAACTCAGAAGACTCGTGTAGGTTCACTAGTGGTTCTGGTTAGTAAATAAAGTGTCTATATTTGTGTTGTAGTCATGGCGACCCCTGGTTCCTATCACCACCACTGTAAAGACATCTGAACCATTTCACACCAAACCACTCTGAATCACTCTGTTTACATCTCACACACTGGATTATACAGGAACTTTGACACAACGATGGAGTTGTGCTGTAACCTTGTTATCTCCTTTACTATGTGTTTTCTTTTTTAACTTGGTTCAGGTGATTCTTTGCTTAAACTGTGATCAGAAAAACAATATTTCTTCTTGTAAATTGTGTTCCTTAAATACAGAAAAGGTTATCAGCATTATTTGGAGCTGAAAATGTGTGGAATGTTTACTGTCACTCCCTTCGTGTCTGTGAGGGACCCTGAGGGTCTTCTGGGCCTTCAGATGATGATTTCTGTGAAATAATCAAATACGTGTCTGTCATTTTTAGTTCATTCTTGTTTAATAGACTCGTCATGTTTGCTGTATTTAAGTGCTGTAATACTCTTATTTCACTGTTACGTTTAGGGTGGAAACAAAAGAGTCAAATTCTAAAAAAAATACCCAACAGAAAACCGTCCAATCAGGATTGTTCTCTCTGTGGTGTCTATGTAGATACAGACAAGCTGCTCTCCCATTGGTCAGGACTTCAGGAGCTGGACTGAAGGCCTTACACATTAGATTTATGATCGCCCTTAAAAAAGATGGTGCTTCAAGGGTTCTTTAGTAAAGACAATGGTTCTGTATAGAACTATGAACACTCAAAGAACCTTTTGCTTGGTTAAAGGGTTCTTTGCATCATGAAAGCGTTCTTCAGATTGATGGAGAATGTGCTGTATATGGTTCTATATAGAACCTTTTTTTGCTAAGAGTTCTGTATAGCACCTAAAAGCGTTTTTCTATTGTTGCAATGTCAAGCTTGTAACAAAAGAAGAACCCTACTGGGTGCTACATAGAACCCTTCTCAAAAGAGGTTCTATATAGAACCATCTACAGCACAATTATGCAAGTTTTCCATCAATCTGAAGAACACTTTTATGATAGGGTTCTTCTATTGTTACACGCTTGACATTGTAACAATAGAAGAACCCTTTTGGGCACTACACAGAACCCTTTGCAAAAAAATGTTCTATATAGAACCATCTACAGCACATTCTCCGTCAGTCCGAATAACACTTTCATGATGCAAAGAGCCCTGTAATCATGCAAAAGGTTCTTTGAGTGTTCATGGTTCTATATAGAACCATTTTCGTAACTAAAGAACCCTTGAAGCACCTTTTTAGAAGTGTACCAACATCTTTACGAATCAACCAATCATGCTCGGATTGACAATGGAACCAATTTAGAGAGAAAAACATCACTCTAGGCATGGAAGTTCTAGATATGTCACTGACTGTGAATATGAGCCATAGTCTAAGCAGGTTCCAGGTAGTTGTTAGGAATGTAAAACAGCAGTAGCAGAACTCTTTACTGAGAGAAAACTGATACATACAAGCTCATAACTTCAGATGTCCACATTTAATGTGCAATGTTAATGTAAATCGTGGTTAGCTTAGCGCTGGCATACTATTAAAACTCCATAGGGGCGCTAGCAGAAATTAGCATTATTGTTTTTTTTCCTCATTTCTGACTGATTTTTGACGTTTATGGCCTGAACTGAAGGCCTAGCACTCATAGTCTCGGGAAACCACAGCCATTTGCGCTGTTTTTGCGTGTCTGGATTTGTCTTTAGCCCCTCTCTCTCGACCCTGGGGGGGGCGGGGGGTGTGTGCTGTGCCCCATCAGATTTGCCTAATTGCCTGGGAGGACCCCCTGTCGCTGGAGCCATTGTTACAGTAACGACCTCCTGACCTTTAGGCAGGGCTTTCAGATAACACTCGCTAATGGAGGACGTTAGCGCTGGAGCCGCGCACACACACACACACACACACACACACATATGTATACACGTGCACACACACACACATATACAGACACACATGCGCCCAGAATGGCCTTATTTAGAGCAGGGCGGCACACACATATACACATACACCCATATAAACACACACACACAAACACTAACACACACATATATACACACATATACACATACACCCATATAAACACACACACACATATACGCTCAGAATGGCCTTATTTAGAGCTATGCGGCACACACATTCACACACACTTACACACATACATACACACACACACACACACACACATATACAGACACACATGCGCCCAGAATGGCCTTATTTAGAGCCATGCGGAACACACACACTCACACACACTTACACACATACATATATACACGCATATACATACACATATTATCATTATTGTTATGTCTCTCAGATCCTAAACCAGACTACACTGTAAAAATAACTCAAACTTTAAAAAGTGTTTAATAAAAGAAAGTTCATTAAACTTCTAACTGAACAAAAATCTGTGTCTTACATTCTGTCAACTTAGTTCTATTACCTCAAACTTTTAAGGCAGTAGGTTTTCAATGAAAACCCCATTTTTTACAGTGACGACGGACGTGATTACGTTAGCTCTCCTATTCTGGAGAGACGTATTCGAAGCTAAGCTGACAGTTTGTTGTTTGCTGTCTCTCTTAGCGCGGCTCACTCGCCCAGACGCTCCGTAGGCCGTAAACTCGTTAGGCTCTCCGCTCCCCGGCGGTCTGTAAGCCTCTGCAGCTGGACGCCCCGAGCTGACCACGTCACTGCGTTATTAGCACAGATTAGCTCCCACACAATGGAGGCTAAATTGCTATTGTCTGAAAACTGGTACATTAGCATCAGGTAAACAAAGGCTGGCTGTGCAGTGATTGACTTTAACCTGCTGCTGAGGGATTAAACACAACTCTCAGACAATGAGCTGCAGTCCACTGTGTGTGTGTGTGTGTGTGTGTGTGTGTGTGTGTGTGTGTCTGAGGGGTTAAAGACAGAGAGAAGGTCCTTCCTGAATCTCCAAAGACCATTTGGTGGAGTTTCTGCAGAAAGATTTGCTGTAACCAGGAATGTGGAATTCTCCGCATTGCGTTTACATGCACTCAATAATCCGATCATAATCAGATTTCGGCAGTTATCTGAATATTCAAATGGTAATGTAAACAGTATACTCTGATTTAGAAATCTGATGAAATCTGATAAAGAGGCAGGATTTTAGCTCAGTAATCAGATTTCTCAGTGCATGTGAACTCTTACTCTGATTTCTTTCGTATTTCTCAGTCTGAGCATGTGTGAAAACAGACAGCGGTACCAGAAATAAGCGAGCAGCGTCGCCGCGAGACGCAGCAAAACACTTTTGGAGCGATGCTGAAACCAGATTCTGCAATTTTTTAAAACTGATCCTCAAAATCAGCTGCAGTAATTTACTCTTATTACATTTTACTGTACAGTTACATATTTTCTTGGTAACGCTGTTTGCAAGTAAACAAGTTGTAGTATATGTTACTACAATTTACAGTAATCTACAGGTATAAGATTTGTCAGTAAAGTAATATAAATTGTAGGGAACCATAAAAGGTAATACTGTACATTGTACAGTGCCATAAAAAGACATTATAATTTGTAAAGTGATACTGTCAATTGCTAAGTTGTGAAAAAAGTAACACTGTAAATTGTAAAGTACTGCAAATATTACACTGTACATAGAAAAGTACTTTTAAAAAGTAACACTGTAACTTGTAAAGTGCCATAAAAAGCACTGTAAATTGTAAAGTACTTTTACAAATAACACTGTAAATTGTAAATTGCTGTAAAAAGTAACAATATCAATTGTAAAGTGATATAAGAAGCATAGTAAATTGTAAAGTACATCAAAAATTAACACTGTAACTTGTGAAGTGCCGTTAAAAAAGCATTGCAACTTGTAAAGTACTTTTATAAATAACACTGTAAATTGTTAAATATGGTAGAAAAAACACTTAACATAGTAAAGTACTTTGGAAAATGAGACTGTAACTTGTGAAGTGCCATAATAAAGCACTGTAAATTGTAAAGTACTTTTAAAAATCACACTGTAAATTGTAAAGTACTGTAAAGATAACACTGTACGTGGTAAAGTACTTCAAAAAGTAACACTGTAACTTGTGAAGTGCCATAAAAAGGGCTGTGAATTGTAAAGTACTTTTGAAAATAACAATGTAAATTTTAATTACTGTAAAAATAACATTGTACATGGTAAAGTCCTTTAAAAAGTAACACTGTAACTTGTGAAGTGCCATAAAAATCATTGTAAATTGTAAAGTACTTTTGACAATAACACCATAAACAGCAAAGTACTGTAAAAATAACACTATTCATAGTAAGGTAGCAACACTTGTGACGTGCCATTAAAAAAAACCTTGTAAATTATAAAGTACTTTGAAACATAACACTGTAAATTGCAAAGTGCCGCAAAAAGTAACATTATAAACTGTAATGTGATATAAAAATATAGTAAATTGTAAAGTACATTAAAAAGAAACACTGTAACTTGTGATGTGCCATAACAAGCACTGTAAATTATAAAGTATTTTTTATAACACTGTAAATTGTAAAGTACTGTGATAATAACACTCTACATAGTAAAGTACTGTAAAAGCAACACTGTAACTTGGGAAGTGCAATACAAAACACTGTAAACTGTAAAGTACTTTTAAAAATAATACTATGAATGGTAAAGTACAGTACAGCTGACTCACAACACTGACTGCAGTAACATACAGTATTCACTGTATGACTGTACTCATTACTAGCAGTGTTGACAGTCAGGATCTCGGCTGAGCTGCGTCTGCACGTACGCCATAAATCTCTCTGCAGGTCCTGACCTGTCGAGGATCGTCCATCAGTCCGACGCTGAGACACATTTTCCAAACATTCTCCAACTGTTTTCAGCAGCGTGTTCAGCTTTCAGTGCTTCGTGTGATTAACAGTCTAATTATCTTAGCATTTCTACAGTTACACCGTTATCATACACATCAGCTCATCTAAAGAAAGGATAGACGTGTTATTGTACTCATTAAAATACGAATGCTAAATTTAATTAATTCTCCACAAAGTCAACACTTTCATTTATTTATTTAATTAGCTCAAGCTATTACACTGTTTGTCTTTTATCATAGATTATAGATTATATGTAGTCATTACATCACGTTCATCAATTTTAGCCACACAGTCGAGTCTATTAGAGACGACATTTACACAGTTCGAGATGGGCGTGTTATGATTCCGGCTGTTAGCACTGTGCTAACTGGAGGAGTCTAAGCTTCCACTGCTTGTTAGCTACATTAGCCTCGTAGCTGCAGCACTAAAACTAAAGTAGCAAACTTCAGACACCGAACGCGTCGAATGATCGACCACACTGAGGGTGACCGATCACAGAACTGTCATTTTAGACGAGAAAAAAAAACACATGCACGGTTGTGTGTAAAGGTTTTTTGCATTGTTGTTGAGAACAAATTATCTACAAAGACACGTCTGCACACTTCACTACACCATCACTGCTTATCTGCTGGATTTGACAAATCGGGAGAAAAATAAAACCTGAAATGTGGCCTGTGCAAAAGTTATGGCACATTTGTTTTTTGTGTTTTATTTTATTTATTTGTTTGTTTGTTTGTTTGTTTTTAATATGTTAAATTTAACATATAAAAAGAAATTTTAATTTTGCTCTTTTTGTGTTTGTGGTTTGTATCCTGCTGTTTTGTACGTGTGTCATGTGTATGTATGTATGTGTATTTGTGTGTGTATGTGTGTATGTGTATGTTTGTATATGTGTGTCTATATGTGCTTATGTGAGCGTTTGTGTGTTTGTGTGTGTAGTTACGTGTGTGTTTGTGTAGGTATGTGTGTACATGTATCTATATGTGCTTATGTGTGCTTATGTGTGTGTCTCTACGTGTGTGTGTGTGTGTGTGTGTGTGTGTGTGTCTCTATGTTCTTGTAGTGCTATACTTGTGAGGACCCCAAGTCCTCACTATGATAGGACTATATGAAATTTTTGCTCAAGTGAGGACATTTTACTCTCACTTGAGCATGTGTTGTTTTATCATAATTACTTTTTTTATTTGAAAACTAAAAGAGCAGAAAAACACAAAAATCAATAGAAACCTATGGACGTCCTCATATGTATAGCAAGACAAACATGTGTGTGTGTGTGTGTGTTTCTGTGTGTGTGTGTGTGTGTGTGTGTGTGTGTGTGTGTGTGTGCGTGTGTTTCTGTGTGTGTGTGTGTGTGTGTGTGTGTGGAAGGTCAGCTGATCACTCAGACTGTGATAAAATAAACAGACACACTGACACACTGTCTCTCTCACTGTAACCTCTAACCTCCACACACACACACACACACACACACACACACACATTCCTAGCGGCTCCAGACGCTGCTGAACGCTGCCGCTGTTTGTTCACTCTGAGTGGGGGGTGAAACACGGGGCGGGGTGAAGGGAGGGTTACAGTTTATCAGCGTGCTAACAAAAACTCTGCTATAAAACACAATGATTATTATTACAGGTTCTAGATTTGGAGTTCTAGAGCAGACTTTCAGGTTCTCGTACTGCAGCCCACATAAACCTGCTTACCTTAAAGTTTAACCTGAGCTGAAATAAGTGAACAGAATGTGAGGCAGATTAGATCTCTGTGACTCTTTTAAGGCAGATTTGCGTTTTAAAACTCCACTGTTTGGGTTGTAAACCTGTCGCCTCACGAGGACTCAGTCACGATTCATTAGTGAATTAATTCGGGAAAGTAACTGGAGGAACTACTCACAGGCCAAAGTCTGATTAGGCCCATCAGAAACTTACCTCCCCTACCCCCCCTCACTCCCTCACCCCCTACCCTCCCTTCACTCCCCCACCCGATGAACATATTTTTACTCTATCTATAGATTCAAACTCACTTCTTAAGCATTTTAGTAACAAAATAAGGTGTGATTTTATGAAATGGTATTTTAAAATCTTTACACACCCACCTACCCTCTTCATTCCTGTACTGCTTTGCTCTCGGCCCACCACAAATCTTCAGCCACTTTATTGATTATTATAATGATTATAATAATTTACAACATTTCAAAACTGATGCTGATACTTGTGGCCACTTGTATAAAACATCTTGAGTATATAGCCTCAGTTTAAAGCTATAAACTGTGGCTGATGCTTGAACTAAGGGTCTAAACTTTCCGCTTAAAAGATTTTATCACCTCACTTAAAGGAGAATTTCAAAATTCAGCCATAATCCAGTGTGTGAGGTGTAAACAGAGTCATTCAGAGTGGTTTGGTATGAAATGGTTCAGATGTCTTTACAGTGGTGGTGATAGGAACCAGGGGTCGCCATGACTACAACACAAATATAGACATTTTATTTACTATCCAGAACCACCAGTGAACCTACACGAGTCTTCTGAGTTTATATGGAATGTTGACGATGGAAAATAGTGGAAAATCTGAAAGAATAAGTTTTCTTTGGGGACTATTTTGCCTCACAGCACTCTGTATATCATGTATCCCTCCACCATGAATGGAGTTTAAAGCTAAAATCTTCTCAAAACTATCATAAAACAGTGTCTCAGTCATCAGGCAGTGAATTCATAACCATGTCATGTAGTAACTTTCCGTGAGGGAGATTTTAGAGGTGGACATCTGGTTCCTATCACCACCACTGTGAACAGTTCTGACTCTATAAGTTTCTCTAGAACAGAGAGTTTCACACCAAACCAGTCTGAACTGCTCTGTTTACATCTAAACCATTTAACTGTGCAGGGATTTTGAGAAATTGGTGGAGTTCCCCTTTAAGTCAAAGGAAAAACATAAGAGCAGAACTCACTTAAGGTGTTTAATCCAAGTGACTGGAGATCTTAATTATCACTAAAAAGCTGATTATTATTATTATATCAATAATAATAATAATATAATAATAATAATATCTATAATATTTATATTTATAATATTTATTAATAATTACTGGATTTAATATTAACCAGCTTTGCTTGAGTTACAGTCTCAGTATTACTTATTGCTCATTATTATACTCTTAAAAAGATGGTTCTTCAAGGGTTTCTTTAGTAAAGGGAACCAGAAATGGTTCTTCTGTTGTAACAAGCTGATCATCATCACAATAGAAGAACCCTTTTGGTGCTGTATAGAACCCTCTTTGAAAAAAAGGTTCTATATAGAAACATAACACATTCTCCATCAATCAAGAATGCAAAGCTGTAAGCATGTAAATGGTTCTCTGAGTGTTCATGGTTCTATATGGAACCATTGTCTTTACTAAAGAACCTTTGAACATAAAATAGAAAATGACACTAAGACAATAAAGGTACCCTCTTAAAAAAGATGGTTCTTCAAGGGTTCCTTAGTAAAGGGATGGTTCTATTTTGAAATATGAGTTCTAGAATCGTTTGCACACTTAAAGGGTTGAAATGGTTCTTCAGATTGACAAATAGATTTACAATGTCAAGCACTCTTAAAAGATGGTTCTTCAAGGGTTCTTTAGTAAAGACAGTGGTTCTATATAGAACCATGAACACTCAGAGAAGCCTTTGCATGCTTAAATGGTTCTCTGTATGGTGAAATGGTTCTTCAGACTGATGGGGAATGTGTTGTTGTGTTCTTGAAAGTGGTTCCACATCGCACCAAAAATGGTTCTAGTACTGTTACAATGTCAAGCTTGTAACAACAGCAGAACCCTTATTGGAGCTATATAGAACCACTTTCTCCATCAATCTGAAGAACCATTTCACCATGCAGAGAACCCTTTAAGCATGCAGGTGTTTCTATATAGAACTCATGACCCTAAATAGAACCATTCTCTTTACTGAAGAACCCTTGTAGAACCATCTTTTTTAAGTTTCTTGAGCTCCACCTGAGTCCGACTGCAGGCACCCGCAACGCAAACACTGAAACAAGCCCCGCCCACCTCTCGCAGCAGGTTACAGGTAAGAGTGTTTGGATTGGAGGATACTTAGTGGGCGTGGTCAGGGTGGGCGTGGCCTGGGAGGCTGAATAAAACCCTGCTGCTCTCTCTGAGTCCCGATTCTCTCTGTTTACTTCTTCTCCATGGCTCTCTCGCGATCTGTGTGCGCGCTCCTGGCGCTGCTGTGCGCGCTCACGCCGCCTGTGCGCGCGGCCGCGGGTCAGTACTGCCACGGCTGGGGCAGCTTCCCCGGATTCCGCTGCCCCGAGCGCCACGACGGCGGGGACGCGCGCTACTGCTGCGGCACGTGCACCGTGCGCTACTGCTGCTCGTCCCCGAGCGCGCGCCTCGACCAGAGCACGTGCGACACGGAGCGGCCGTACGGTGATGAGGACGGAGTTCGGACTGTCCAGCAAGGAGGTGAGAACGAAGGGCTGCAGGTCACTGAGGGCCGTGACGTCATTTGTGTTTAAATAATCGCGTTAAACACTTAAAAAGTTGGTATTTTAGAGAAAGATTATGGTTCTATGTAGAACCATGAGAGCCCTTTGCATGATTAAAGGGTTCTTCGCATGGTGAAAGGGTTCTTGATTGATGGAGAATGTGTTGTGTATGGTTCTAAATGGAACCTCTTTTGACAGTGGTCCTATATAGCACCCAAATGTTATAAGATTGACATCGTAACAGTAGAAGAACCATTTTTGGTGCTAAATAGAACCACATACAGCACATTCTCAATCACTCTGAAGGAGCCTTTCACCATGCAAAGAACCCTTTATTCATGCAAAGGGTACTTTGAGTGTTCATGGTTCCACACAGAACCATTTTCTTCACTAAAGAACCCTTGAAGAACCATCATTTTTCCATCCATCGTTTTTCAGTTTTTGACATTATTTGATAATGTCTGTTGCTCTTTACGTTGTGTGTAAATTTCATGATGAACGGAACAAAAGAAACGACCCAGAATGACCTGGAAAGACGTCTGGTTCCATTGACTTACATTAAAAGTAGAGTAGGTTTTTTCCTTCTCCTGTAAAGTTACTATTTTGGAGATACAGTTTTCTTCCGACAGCAGCGACATGAAGGTTAAATATGAGTTTGGATGTTTTAGTATCCTAACCATGAGTGTGTTTGGCGTCTCGGTTGTAACAAAACAAATTAAATAGCTGCAAAGTCAGTCGTTTTTCTCGAAGTTGGCATTAAAGCCTGGAGCTCTGAAAACTTTTTAAAAGAGTTTTTGTGCGTCTCAGTTTGTGATCATTATAATTATGTAATTGATGTAAAAATGAATGAGTTGAAGAATAGAATGGAATAACTACTTCAGCTTAAAAGCTGAAATTTCTGCCACAGTTTAGGCCCAGTTTGTGTCGTACATTCATGCTTTACTTGTTGTGCATTAAACTCCATGTATATTTCCAAACAACTTGAAAAATGAGTTTCAAAACTTAAATTATTTTAGGCAACAAGTTAAAGGTTTAAGTAAACTTTAAGGAACTTAAAGGTCTGGGTTTACAGTGTAGGAAGACTCAGGCACAGAAAAGTCAAACAGTATAAATCATGTAAAAACTGCACTGTAATATATATATATATATATATATATATATATGCAGTGCAAAATGTTTACAAAAACTTTACAGTACAGTTTGCAGTGAAACTAGAGTGGAGGCCGGACTCCTGGACTCGGATTAAGCCTAGTTTTGGACTAAATTGCAGCACCAGTTGTATTATTTTTGTCTTTAGTCTTAGTTTTTTGGGCTTAGTCTTGGTTTGGGAAACTGGACGTAAACGTATATCGGGCAACTGTACAGTGAATGACTGCAGATGATATTGTGAATCAGCTTTAGTCAGTACTTTAAAGTGCTTTTCCATTTACAGTAACTCCGCGGTCAGTAACTGTAAAATATACGGCACGTTCATAAACTGTAAAAGGGAAAAAGTAAATAAAATATGATAAAAGTACAATCAGTAATTATAGAATGCAATCACGGTAAACTAATACTTTACAGTGCCTGTCTGTAAACAAACTTTTTTACAGTGTAGGAAGCTATTCCTATGGAGCAAATCACTCTGAATGATTTCGTTGACATGTTAACCATTTGATTATGCATAAATTTTGGAAAATTGGTGGAGCTCCCCTTTAAGAACATGACGAAAAGCCAGGTGCTCCCAAAATGATGCGCAATCTCAAAAATCAGTGAAAGAGTCTAAGGGGTGTATTAGGACACTTGGATGAGCTCTGTGTCCCCAAACTTTTGACAGTCACTAAATCTTCTCTCTCTTTCTTTTCCTTTCTTCCTCCAGTTCCTACGTATCTGCCGTTCGTCATCGTGGTGGGTGCGTTCTTGTCCTTCGTTCTGCTGGGGACGATCGTGTCCATCTGCTGCTGCCATTGCGTGAAGCCCAAGCCCACCGCTGGATCACCCCCAGCCCAGACGAGCCTGCTGGAGCCCGTGATCGGCCCCTCCCCAAACAGCTCCACCCCCTCACGTTCGTCCACCGCTGGGTCCGCCGGACCCCACCCGTTTGCGGCTCCCCAGCCGCAGCCCTTCGTTCCTGCCCCTCCTCCGCTCCACCAGGGGGCGCCGCAGTTCTACCAGCCGTTCCTGAACTACCCGCTGCCTCCGGAGCACACCATGCTGATGGCGCCGGCCTTCCTGGACAGTCGCTCTGCGTTCGGACAGCCGCACGGACAGCCCTTCCCTCAGGCCCCCATGCACACGGAGCCCATCTTCCCCACCGTCACCGTCTGATAGTTCAGATGTCTTTACAGTGGTGGTGATAGGAACCAGGCGTTGCCATGACTACAACACAAATATAGACATTTTATTTGCTATCAAAACCACCAGTGAACCTACACGAGTCTTCTGAGTTTATATGAAATGATGATGATGATAAGAAAAATAGTGGAAAATCTGAAATAATAAGTTTTCTTTGGGGACTATTTTGCCTCACAGCGCCTTGCATATCATGTATCCCTCCACCATGAATGGAGTTTAAGGCCAAAACCTTCACAAAACTATCATAAAACAGTATCTCGGTCATCAGGCAGGGAATCCATAACCTTTTCATGTAGTAACTTTCAGTGAGGGAGCTTTTAGAGGTCGACATCTGGTTCCTATCACCACCGTGAATAATTCTGACTCTCTAGAAAGGAGCGTTTCACACCAAACCACTCTGAATGACTCTGTTTGCATCTGAACCATTTAATTGTGCAGGCTTGACTTGACAAAATGTCATTTTGTATTGTTTACCATGCAGTTATGGCAGCACAAGGAGGTTTGTGATATGCAAAAAAGTTTAGTAAAATAGTATTTATTAATATATAGCAATACAATGGGGTTTATGTGAATAATAACCACCTAACAGACTGCAATAGTGATCCTAAAGTATGGAAAATGCCGCCATAGCCAGTGAGACTCACAAGAACGTGGTCTAATGAAGGGAAAAGTGAAGAGGATGGACACAGTTCCCTCTGTTCTAAAGCCTTCCGGTCCAGTTTTGTGTATGTTTTTGGCACTGAAGTGTGTCATGACCACAATCCAGAAGTCCCAGCTTGAGCTCCAACAGATTCAACTTCATAACTGGCTATTTGTGTTAAGCTAACAAGTCAAACTGGTCACATAATAGTGAAGAAAATGCTAAAATGCACAGTGCTGTGGCTCCTTTTCAGAAAAAAAAACAAAATTACACACTTATTTCCCCCCATATTTCAAATGAAGTCGACCATCCAAGAAATGTTTGGTCCCTGAAGTTTGTTTCTTTAGCCTTAGCACTGCAGCTATGCAGCTAATGTAGCTAACAAGTAATGTGAGTTTCTTATTAGCATTATGCTCACGTCTAAATCATCACAAACTCCACCAATAACCTCTAAAGTCTCTAATAGTCTTAATTATGCTGTGTCTAACACTGTATGAAACACTGTTATCTATAAACATGGAGTAAAGTAGGCTAGCATGGCTAAAAACAGTATTAGCATCCAGCTAGCCTGTAGATTTTGGGGAAATGAGAAAACTGTGCAAATCCTCAAACTGTTACTCCAACATATCTGGTGTTTTAGTTCAGTTTTCAACAAAAAACCTGTAAAATTATTGTTGTGAATGAGATTTAAAAATGAATGGGTTGTTTTTTTTTAGCTTCTCTGTTTATGTTGGGCTACGTGGTCTGATATTGCTTCTCATAGGAGTGAATTGTGCTTAAAACATTTTTGTAAAATGATTTTTTCACACATTGTGTGGAGTTTATTTAAAGATGAAAGAAATAAAGCTTGGTTTTTTTAAGATGAACTGCTTGAACTGTTTTTTTTTTTTTTGGTATTAGCATAGATAACGTCTGTTTGTTTATGGCAGCTTCGTGCTAAAAGATTCAGAATGGCACCTGGGCGTCGAATTGGTTTAGTGAATGAAATGATTCATTTTGGCTAAACAGCGCATTAAAACGTCTATTAGCATGTCATATCTTGAGAATTAATTGAGTTTTTAGATGCACTTAAAGATAAATGTGTTAATTTAGCTTTACAATGTAGGGGATACTGCAGCTGCATCCCAAATGGCTGCCTGCTCCCTACGTAGTGCACTATATAGGGCATGAAATTGCAACTTAACAGTGCACTAATAGAAAGAAGACTTCAGCCACAGAGTTTATGACTTTCTATTTAACATTTAATGCACAATTTTGGGTGCAGAAGCCACACATTCAGGACATACACAGTGCACTACATAGGGAACATGGAGCTATTTGAGACTTAGCCCAACAGAGAATATACCAGAGAGAGAAAACAAAGGTTTTTGTCTTCTGTATTGTCTGCTACACTGTGATTAAGGATGCCTGTGGAAGTTTAATCACAAAGTATGTGAGCAGCAGGAGAACTGAAAGACAATACGCTCAAATCTCTTCACACCCCCGAGACAGAAACGAGGCCCTGGTGAGGGTGTTGGGTGTGTAAGAGAGAGATTAGCGCTTTAGAGAGCTCAGCAGGTGGTTATAAATATGCGTAAGAGGTCATTAAGTCTTTCTTGACGAGCCAGCTTAGTCTAGACCCAACGCTGTTCTAATGCAAAACGCCTAAATCTCTCCAGCTGAGCGGAGGAATGTGAACGGAAACACAATGCAGACTCATTTTACACTGAAACCTACTGTATATACAGTCGGAAGCAAAAGTTTGGGCACCCCAGGTCAATTTCCATGTGTTGTTGATTTTCTAAGTGCACATTTTAAAGCACAATTACTGTTTATTTATTGAATTTAACACATTGGAAAGCAATATAAAGTGCGCCATTACTTTTGCACAGACCACACTTTGTATGTTTTTTCCCAATACATTAAATTTGCACAAGAATGCAATATTTACATGTTCTCTTTAGAGGATGTGTAACTTATTTTAACTTAGAAAATCAATAAAACGTGTGATTGACCAGGGACTCCAACTTTAACATACAACTGTACAGGGGTGGAAAAGGGGAACTCCACCAATTTCTTAAAATGCTCCGTTCTAGAGAAACTTACAGAGTCAGAATTGTTCACAGTGGTGCTGATAGGAACCAGACGTCCACCTCTAAAAGCTCCTCACAGAAAGTTACTACATGAAATGGTTATGAATTCACTGCCTGATGACTGAGACACTGTTTTATGATAGTTTAGAGAAGATTTTGGCCTTAAACTCCATTCATGGTGGAGGGATACATAATATGCAGGGCGCTGTGAGGCAAAATAGTCCCCAAAGAAAACGTATTATTTCAGATTTTCCACTATTTTCCATCATCAACATTCCATATAAACTCAGAAGACTCGTGTAGGTTCACTGGTGGTTTTGATAGTAAGTAAAGTGTCTATATCTGTGTTGTAGTCATGGCGACCCCTGGTTCCTATCACCACCACTGTAAAGACATCTGAACCATTTCACACCAAATCTCTCTGATTATTTATCTCTCAACAATTATTCAGAAAATCTGGTGGAGTTTCCCTTTTGAGAGGCTGCACTTCTTTTGATAAAAGTACTCTTTAAATACACCGATTCTGACCACCTCCTTGTTTCTATGCTCATTGTCCATTTTATCAGCTCCACTTACTGTATAGGTGCCCTTTGTAGTTCTGCAATTGCATACTTTGCTACCGTGTTCTTCAGTGGTCAGGACCCCCATGGACCCTCACAGAGCAGGTACTATTTGGGTGGTGGGTCATTCTCAGCACTGCAGTAACACTGACGTGGTGGTGGTGTGTTAGCATGTGTTGTGCTGGTCTGTGTGGATCAGACACAGCAGTGCTGCTGGAGTTTTTAAACACTGTGTCCACTCACTGTCCACTCTATTAGACACTCCTACCTTGTCAGTCCACCTTGTAGATGCAAAGTCACGATAGCTCATCTGCTGCTGCACAGTTTGTGCTGGTCATCCTCTAGTCCTTCATCAGTGGCCACAGGACGCTGCCCACAGGACACTGTTGGCTGGATGTTTTTGGTTGGTGGACTATTCTCAGTCCAGCAGCGACACTGAGGTGTTTAAAACCTCCAGCAGCGCTGCTGTGTCTGATCCACTCAGACCAGCGCAACACACACTAACACACCACCACCACGTCAGTGTCACTGCAGTGCTGAGAATGATCCACCACCCAAATAGTACCTGCTCTGTGAGGGTCCATGGGGGTCCTGACCACTGAAGAACAGGGTAACAAAGTATGCAGAGAAACAGATGGACTACAGTCTGTAACTGTAGAACTACACAGTGCACCTATATAGTAAGTGGAGCTGATAAAATGGACAACGAGCGTAGAAACAAGAAAGTGGTCAGAACGTTATGCCTGATCGGTGTACGTGTCCAGCATTTCTTCTGAAATTCTGAAGGTGTTAATAGTGAGTTTGTGCCGCAGTAACAGCCTCTACTCTTCTGGGAAGCGAGGATTTGACTGAGCGTTAGTGAGGTCAGGTACTGATGTTAGATGGTCAGTTCTGGATCAATAATAATCCCAAAGGTATTGGATGGAGCTCCATCACTCCAGAGGACACAAATGCAGATCTACTGCATCCCTATAACCTAAACCTTCTATCTCAACGACAAAGACAAAGACATACTTTACTTCCAAACTAAGTGTTTCAGTGTGTTTGTTAAAGAAACAGATTCAGAGAATTAAATGATCATCAGGGTTTCTTTTTTTGTTATTGCTGTAGCATCACAGCATCGCCCTGGTCAGCTCTGTCCCTTTAAATAAACCAGAATTACGCTGAGCTGATTCACACAGAGGCCTTTCACACTTCAGATTCCTCTCTCCATTAATATGGAGGGAACACTGCCCCCCTCAGGATACAGAGGGAAACTCTATATCCGGTCTGAGAGACCCAGAGATCAAAACTAAGCCGAGGAAAAACACAGATCAAAGAGAAACTACATGTCTGTATATCTACATACAAAAACTGTACAGACTTCAGTTGAGCGATTATTAGAGTTTAATAATAAAAACATACACATACAATCAGCCACACTACACAAACAATACATGAACACAGGAGCTTCATCAACAGGACCGAATGTGCTGTGAAGACCCTGCAGGCTTTCTGCAATTCTCCAACATTCCACAGGAGTGTTCTAGAGCTGGAACCAAGGGTACTCTAGAACCATCTCTGGAAGTGAATGTGTGGTAGAACTGCCTCTAGAAACGAAGTAATCTCCAGAACCAGCTCTGGAACTGAATGTATTGTATAACTTGCTTGAAAATACAAGTGCACTCTAGAACCGGCTATGGAATAGTGTTCAAGAATCAGTTTTGGGACTGTGTTTGATCTAGAACTGCTCTGCAACTAGAAACTTGTTTCTGGCACCAAGCATTCTATCACAGGCTCTAGAATTCAAGAATCAGCTCTGGAATATAGTGTGAGCTATAACTGATCAGGAACTGAATGTGTTCTAGAATTGTCTCTGGAACCAAGCATGCTTTAGAACCGGCTCTGGAACTGAATCTTGTAAAACTGCCTGTAGAAACCAAGTGAGCTCTAGAACCAACTCTGGGGCTGAATGTATTGTATAACCTGCTTGAAAAAAACGTGCACTCTAGAACCAGCTCTGGAATAGTGTTCAAGAATCAGTTCTGGGACTGGGTGTGACCCAGAACTGTTTTGCAACTAGAACCTGTTTCTGGCACCAAGCGTTCTATAACAGTTTCTAGAATTCAAGAATCAGCTCTGGACCACAGCTCTGGAGTGTAATCTAGAACTGGTCTGAAACTGAATGTGTTCAAGATTTGTCTCTGGAACCAAGTGTGCTCTAAAGCTGGCTCTGGAACATAGTGCTCTGCAACTCAAACTTGTCTCTGGCGCCAAGAATTCTATAACAGGCTCTAGAATGTAAGAATCAGCTTTGGGATGGGGTGTGATCTAGAACTGATCTGGAACTGAACGTGTTCTAGAATTGTCTCTGGAATAAAATGTGCTCTAGGACAGGCTCTAGAACATACAGCTCTGCAACTCGAACTTGTCTCTGGCACCCAGCATTCTATAACAGGCTCTAGAATTCAAGAATCAGCTCTGGACCACAGCTCTGGAGTGTAATCTAGAACTGGTCTGAAACTGAACGTGTTCTAGAATTGTCTCTGGAATAAAATGTGCTCTAGGACAGGCTCTAGAACATACAGCTCTGCAACTCGAACTTGTCTCTGGCACCCAGCATTCTATAACAGGCTCTAGAATTCAAGAATCAGCTCTGGAATGGAGTGTGATCTAGAACTGGCTCTGGAACATACAAACCTTCCTAAGAAATGAGTCTCTGTGAACTTTGTTCAGTTCATATTGAGATCCATGCGGATTTTTCTGTCAATTTTCTATCTCAGGCCAAATGACAGAGACAGACATAACACACAGACACAGATGTTACAGCAATACAAAAATAAAACAATGAAAATGATGTGAAATCTAACATATCTTAGTACTGGACACCTGAAATGGTGAGCACATGATGTGTTTTCGTTTAATAACTGTTAACATGAAGAAATCAATAAAGAGGAAGAGGAGAACTCAGAGACTGGACGCCAAACTGGCTACTCAGCACAGTGGGAATGGACGAGTGTCCCAGGAAGTAAGTGTGGTCTGTGTTGTGTTACTCGTCAGGTTTCCTCTTAGGCTTTTTGGGGTTGCGCGAGCGGCTCTTGGCTTTGCAGAGAGGACAGATCGGAGCGTTTCGGTGGATCTGCTGATGGCAGGACAGACACGCCTGGACACGAAGAAACAGACCAATCAGACACAAACGAATAAATCTCAGCAATTAGAAGCCTTTAAATTTGTTTGTTGATGTATGAAGAGTAAAGATGGAGCGCATTACTGAATGGTCAGTACTGTGCAAACATCAGAGACCACCTTTCATTTTTTTAATTTCCAGTCAACGCAGCCATTAAGGACAAGTTCATCTCAGCTGTGTGAGTCTCAGTGAGTCACTCTTCACCTTCATTCCAGCTTCCGTTCTTTTCAGAAGACTCGCTTTCAGTTCCTCAAAGAATCTGCAGACACACCTCCAAAGTTCAGTCTTAGAAGCTGGTTGATCATTTCTGAAGTAATCAAACACATTCAGTGGTGTTGAGGTCTGGACTCTGGGGTGGTCAGTCCATCGTTCAGCTTCTTTGTTTGATGTGTCCGTCTCCTTTTCTCAGTGAGGTTCTTCTTGACAGCTACACATCCTTTCAGACCCACAGCGCTGAGTCGTCTTCTCACAGTGGAAGGATGGACAGAAACACCTGTGGATGTTTTCAGATCTGAAGCAGCTTGATTTTCTTCTCTCTCTCAGAGATGAAAGCTTTAAGTGCTGTTTATCTGACGGGGACAGTTTTGGGGTTGACCAGCTCTTCCAGGTGGTTGTTAGGAGGTACATTTTCCAGTTTTTGGAAACTCTTCACTTACTTTCCTTTGACTTTCTCCTTCCTTATGCAAGTGGATTGCCTTATATTTTATCTCTGAAGGGTCTCTGCCTTCTGCACAGTACTCTATATAAATACAGTATACCTGCACCTATAAAAGGATAGAGCTTGTGAAGAATATGGACTGTGTATATAAACACAGCCAGCTCAGATGGAGAGTCTGTATACAGAGTGTAGAGGACAGATGGTGCATGTACAGTGTGTATAGATATGGATATAGATCTGTGTGTGTGTGTTTGTGTACCTTCATGGGTGGGGGCTGCTGTCTGAAAGTAGCCGGCTGCCGGGTGTCCTGCTTTCTTGCTGCCTGGAGCTGCTGGGCCGCGGCTGCTGCTGCTGCTAAGGATTCTGGGATTGGGGGTTCCTGAGGTTCGGTCTGCCACTCGGCCTTCTGCTTCTCAAAGTAACTAAAGAGAGACAGCGAGAGAGAAAACGAGGATTTAGACATTTATATCATTACTGATAGAACAAAACACTGTATCTCCATTTCTGTCATTTTCTGTTTTTCACAGAATATGAAAACACCAGCTGCTCTTTACGATGTGTTTATAGTTCCATGATGAATGGACCAATAGAAATTATCCAAAATGAAAAATATATAGATATTTTTTATTGCCTTCCATTCAAAGATACAAATATTTTTGCCTTCTTCTGAAGTAATAATATTTTGACACATTTATATATATATATATATATATACATATATATATACACATATATATATATATATATATATATATATATACTGTAAGTTAATACAGTATTTTTTCCAAGCAATAATAATATAATAATAATAATATCCCCATATGTATTATATGTTTTTATATGTAATTATAATATGCCCCATATGCATTATATACATGTCTCTATATGTAATAACAATATCCCCATATATATTATATATGTTTTTATGTATAATTATAATATGCCCCATATACACGTCTCTATGTGTAATTACAATGTGCCCCATATATAATATAAATATGTCTCTGTATGTAATTATAATTACATGCCCCATATGTATTGTAGACGTCTCTATATGTAGTGATAATATGCCCCATATGTATTATATATATATATATATATATATATATATGTCTATATGTAATTATAATATTCCCCAAATGTATTATATATGTCTCTGTATGTAATTCTAATCTGCCCCAAATGAATAATATATATGTGTCTCTACAAGTAATTATAATATGCCCCATATGTATTACATACATGTCTCTATATGTAACTGTAATGTGCCCCACTGTGTATGTATTATACATATGTCTCAGTACATAAGTATCTATGAGTAATAATATGCCCTATTTATGTTATGTCATTATATATACATGTAAGTACCTATGCGTGATATGTAATAAACAGAGAGTGATACTGACTCCAGAGAGAGTCTCTCTTCCTCTTGGCTGAGGTCCGGCAGTCTCTGGAGACCGAGGGTCACTCGGAGGGCGTCCACGTGCTCCTTCAGTGGCTTGTACTCGTCGTGCAGCCTCCGCGTGGACTCCAGCAGCTTATTCAGATCACTCTCAGACTGCTTTATAGTGTTCTCCATCTGACACACACACACACACACACACACACACACACACACAGTGAGGACGTCAAAGCGATGGTTCAGGATTACAACCAAATTCACATACATTATTATCTATCATGCAATACATGGAGTAAAATTCGCTGTACGTACTGCTTTTAGCTACGCAACACACTTTTGTCCATTTTATATGTACCAACCACATTAATATCAGCGTGAATTAGTCGCAGTTCCTCCACGTGGGCCATCTTCTCCTGCAGCAGGAGATCCATTTCCTGTTTATATTCCCTCAGGTGCTTCTCCTCGTTCTCCAGAGCCTGGAACTCGCTCCGCAAACGGGCCTTCAGCTTCTCCATCTGAACCGTCTTATTCCTAAACAACAAACAGTAAACAATTTCCTTGCTGTATATTATGCAGTACAAGCTGAGGAGGCACCGGTATGGGGATTCTGGGCCGATGCCGATATCTGATGTGTTTCATGTAGATATCTGTGGCTGCCAATAAATGATTTATAAAAATGTAGAAAAATGGGGCGGAAATTTACATCAGCATTAAATACAAATATAACATTTATTTCTATATCTGTACAAAAGATGGTTTTTAAGGGTTCTTTAGTAAGAAAAATGGTCCTATATAGCACCATGAACACTCAAAGAACGCTTTGCATGATTAAAGGGTTCTTGCATCATGAAAGGGTTCTTCAGACTGATGGAGAATGTGCTGTAGACGGTTCTATAGGGAAGGAGATTTTAGTGGTGGACGTCTGGTTCCTATCACCACCACTGTGAACGATTTTGACTCGGTAAGTTTTTCAACACTCTTAAAAAAATGCTGGTTCTTCAAAAGCGCTTTTGTAAAGAAAATGGTTCTATATAGAACCATGATCACTCAAAGAACCCTCTGCATGGTTAAAGGGTCCTTTGCATCATTAAAGCGTTTTCTATAGCACCCAAAAAGGGTTCTTCAATTGTTACAAGCTGGACATAGAAGAACCATTTTGGGTGCTATGGAAAAATAGAACCATCTACAGCACATTCCCAATCAGTCTGAAGAACCATTTCATGATGCAAAGAACGCTTTAATCATGCAAAGGGTTCTTTAAGTGTTTATGGTTCTATATAGAAACATTTTCTTTACTTAAGAACCCTTAAAGCACCGTCTTTTTTAAGGGTGTCGACTTAAAAATGCAGTAAAACTAATAAAAATGCATGTTTTTAGCGAAGTGTCACCTAAACACTCTGCTCATCATCGAAAATTGGTTTTAAATATTAGTCATATCTGAACATGTGATGCTGACACACTTTGTTTACATTGATATGAGTCTGATATCACTGTTTACTCTCACTACAAGCAGTTTTATGATATTTCAGGCTACATTTGTCACAGAACTGAATCAGATTTGCTGTTTTTCAGTATCTAGCACAGTGTTTTCCGCTGATATTGGCCTGATATTAATACTGGGTACAGAACAGGCGCCAATATTACCAATATTAATAAAGTTAAAGAGCACCTGGAGCTTCTGGCCAAACATTTTAGGTGTTAAGAATCCCTCATGTTTCTTTTTGTCAGCGTTACACCAAAATTATTCCGCTGAAAAACAGACAATTAGGACATTTAGGATTAAAACCTGATTTTTTCACTTTCTAATAGGAATCGACAACCAACAGTTTCCTGTAGATCCTATTAGGAAACTATAAGACGCATCTGGAATCTGTTCCAGAACACCTGTTAAACCATAAGAGTCCTTTATACTGTGATATGAACCCATCAGGACAAACACAGAACACCATTAGTGGATACTGGACAGCAGCAGAAACTTTTAAAGGCTTCTATGGTTTTTCGGCTGTGCAATGTTGTTAACTAATGTTTTAGTGTCAGTGCCACATCAACACTGTCACACCTGCAGCACTGAACACCCTACAGGCCTAAACACTGGCTTACATTTCAGAATCAGAAGCAGGGAGAGACTTTTATGATATTATTTACCATTTCTAAACCAAATCATGCTAATAAACGTGTAATAACAGCTGAATAACAAAGTGTTTTGGTCAGCTCTTTGGTTAGCTTAGCCTATTGTGGCACATAAAAGACTCGGGCCAACTTACAAGCGTTATTAGCATTTGTCACGGTAAAAATATCAAAAGTTTAATAAAGATTATTCACAAAAAGAGAAGCTAAATTAGAGCTACAGCGGTCTGAGGGGTCAGATTAGTCCGAAATCCGCCAGATGTTCTGGACAAAAGCTGCCTCTGGCTCGCTGAAGTCAGTCCAGCTGAGCTGTCTTGGCTGTTTTTGTCCGGATTTATGTTCGGCTCACCTTATTTCCTTAATATTCTCCAGTTTGCACATGATCTCCTGCTCGTCCGTCATCGCGGGGCTGTTTATTAACCCCTTCTGGGTTTTTGTCAATGAGGGCGAAGCGCTAATTTCGGCTGCAGAAGCGTAAGCAAAGCTAGCCAGCTGTGCAAAACGGTACAAGCGGCTACCAACGGAGAAAAACTACACTTCCCATGAGCCTTTGCGGAGCCGTCTTAAAGAGACAGTAACGCAAAAAAAAGGCACGTTATCAACTTTGCCCACACAGCTCAAAGGGTTGGAATCAATAATAACTTAAACGATGTAGATTTAAAAGAATATGTTATTAAACAATTCAACAATGGTTTTTATTCAATAGCTCAAGTACTTTGGGAACCAAAATAAGTAATACATTGATAAACAATATAATATAATTTCCTTTTCTATTTAGAATTGTTTTCTGACATTTTATCTGTCTATCACAAGGAGGCACAAGGCAGCCTGGGTATACATTTTATTAGAACTTCATTTTTCGTTTTAAGTATTAATTTTATTAGAACATAATTCTGTATGAATCTAATATCTAATAAAAATATAATAAAGTTAACATGTTGAATGAATTTCTAATAAATTGCATGAATTTTATATATATATATATATATACACACACACACACACACACACACATATATATATATATATATATATATATATATATATATATATATATATATATATATATGTATATATATATATAATTTTGGGCCGTTTCTTTCAGTCCATTCATTATTATAATTTACATACAATGTAAAGAACAACAGGCATTATTAAAATATGTCTAAAACTGAAAAACGACAAAAATGGAGATACAAGGTTTTCTTCCAACAACAGCGATATCTATCTATCTATCTATCTATCTATCTATCATCACTATTTATATATATATATATATATATATATATATATATATATATATTAAATGAAATCAAAATGTAACCTTGTAAAATAATAAACAATCATTCTATATACAAATATTATGCTATTCATTTATAATGAATTACTACAGTGTAATATGATTCATTTGATTATTACTATGATACAATTATAATACTTTGTTGTAACTTTACAGTGATGATTCATTGAATCTTATATCCGGTAACCAAACTGAATGATTGTGTAACACACTAGCTTCCATGCTATGTTGATAGCATTCAATCAATGGTGCCAATGAATCAGTGATGAATCAAATGTTCGATTCACTGACCAAACCGTTTCAAAGAATCGTTTCAGAAAACCTAATTTTGATTTTTATGTAGAACATAGAACCATAAATACTCAGAGAGCTATTTGCATGTTTAAATGCAAACCCTTTTCAAAAAAGTTCTACATAGAACTATATACAACACATTCTCCACCAATCTGGAGAACCATTTCACCATGGAATTGCTAAAGAACCCTTGAGGAACTGCCTTTTTAAGAGCGCAGTTTTTTTTGTTTTTTGCTTTTGGGGGGGGGCGGTTAGAGAACCAATGATGTTGAATGGAACGGTTCGAAAAGTTAAATCGAGCGTGCAACACAGGCTCAATCGAACAGTTTCGAAAGAATCGGTTCAGTGGCCGAATCGAATGGTTTGCCCCATTGCCTAATCCTCCTCTGAATCGAACGTTGAACTCACTGAATCTAGCGGTTCGAAAGAGTCGGCTCAGCAAACCGAATCTCCCTCTCTACGTTATTTGCCTGCCGAGCCGACTCTTCCGAAGCGCCTGATTCAGTGAATCGAACAGTCGATCCAGTGATTGGTGGGAGGAGTGTTAGTACGTGGCGAAAACATTTGATTCGGCCTTTCAAAACGGAACTGAATTGAACGTTCGACTCACTGCACCGGGCGCTTGGAAAGAGTCGGCTCAGCAAAACCGAATCGATCTCTCGCTCTCCGCTTTCTGCCTGCCGCCCAAACGTGGCGACAGGGGGCGTCCGACTTGTTGCTGCTGGGCAGGCGGTGGGAGGTGGGAGGTGGGAGGCAGCCAGGCTGCTGCTGCTGCTGCTGAGGAGGATGATGATGATCCGCTCGGTCGACATGCTGAACCGGGGATTCATCCAACCTCCCAGACCCTGAGCTCCACCTTTAAATCGGCCCCCCTCCCTCCCTCTATCTCTCTCTCCCTCTCTCCCTCTCTCTCTCTCCCTCCCCTCCTCACACCGTCCTTCCCCCCATGAAGCAGCAAGGCTGGAGAAGGTGGCCGTGATCGACCCCCCCTGACCCGCTATAATAAATGGTTTTGGAGCTGGCAGCGCCCGCCAGCGCAGGCCCGTCGCTGCAGCGCTGCATCCCGCACATCGAGCGCGTTTTCCGGGTGAAGGTGAGCTGCAGAGCCGCGGACCCCCAGCAAGGAGCCTGCGGCGGCGTGCTGGTCAACATCGACGATGGCACGGAGGAAGACTGCACCAAGGCGAAGGTAAGGAGCGTGTGGTGTGTGTGTGTGTGCGCGCGTGCATGTGCATGTGTGTATGTGCATGCACGCGAGTGTCATATGAATGGACACATTAACAACACAGTGGACCACGCTGCATCCACGCATCCTGCTGCACATCTCCACCTCACCTCACCTGGAAGAGTGGAAGAACGAGCCATAAATATGTCTGAGGCTCAAGTTGGCTTCTTATTCTTATTTCCCCGTTCCACCTTAAATGTTACTGCTGCACCATTTAAGGTGGAACGGGGAAATTCGCAGAAGAAGCCAACTTCTGCTTCGTGACTCTTCCTTCCTGGCATTCTAAGATGCTTTGGGCTACATTTACACTTCTTATACCTCTTTTTTAAATGATATCTGTCTTTAAATTCTTTTAAATGCCCAACAAGGCCAGAAAACATATACAAATGCTGCTACTAGGCTCTTTATGGTGGTTGTGGTGTTGGTGGTGGTGGTGGTGGTGGGGTCAAAGTGATGCTCACGACTCCTATTCTCCTCGCATTGCTCACTCCAGTGCACCCTGATTAGCTGTGCTTGGCTTCTGTTTTCCCTCCTTTGGCCACTTTGCTGATATTTATGCATCTGCTGATTGATGTAGGGCTGTAAAAGACTCAGATAGCTGCAGCACGTTGCACTGCACTCACATATGCACACATATATTACTCACTCCGAGCACACTACTGCATCAGGTGTCTTCTGATTTCTCTGAACTGAGCATGCTCAATGCGTGTGCAGTCTCGCCCATTTGGGCCAGGAAACGTTAACTGTTAGCTGGATAAAGTAGCACGAGGAGCTTAAAGGACGTATAAAGGCTTGTTTTGTAAGGAAAAACAACGTGACAGGTCATGCTGCAAAGTCAAAGCAGGTTCATACAGAGGTAAAGAGACGCTACAGAATCCGGGTATGCTGGGTAAAACACTCTGAATGGTACATTCGGGATTGACAGTGATGCTGGGGATGAATGAAGAAGATTCGGGAGCTGTTGAGATGCAGAATTACATAATGCAAGCTGGTGTTGTTAGCCACATTAGCACGTTGGGTGGACGTGTGTATGTTGGCCCAAAGTCAGCTTAACAGCGTTTGCGTAACATTGGGAAATCACATTGGACTCAAACTTTTTGGCCAGTGGGCCTGCATCGGCTTGATGGTGGCTGCTGACCAGTGTAGGTTGGTGAGCCTACATTTACCTGACATTGGCTGGAGACCAGTTTGCATCAGCTGGGAAAGGGCTTGGAAAGTCTACATTGTTTAGCTGAAAGTCCAGTGTTGACTCAACAACATGGCTTACATAAGTACAATGTTGGCAAATCACATTAGGCTGGTGGGCCTATGTTGACCAGGCATTGGCTATGGACCAGTGTTGGTTGATGGACCTATGTTGGCCTGATGTTTGCTGGTTATCAGAGTTGGTTGGTGGGCCTGTGGTGTATGCTGACCCGTGTTGGTTGATGGGCCTATGGCGGATGGTGACCAGTGTTGGTTAGTGGGGCCATGGCAGACGGTGACTAGTGTTGGTTGGTGCGCCTGTGTTGGCCCAGTGTTGGCTGGTTACCAGTGTTGGTTGGTGGGCCTATGGCGGATGGTGACCAGTGTTGGTTGGTGAGCCTACATTGGTTTGATTTTGGCTGGTTACCAGTGCTTGATGGTAACTCATGTTGTTTGGTAGGCTTATGTTGACCTGATGTTTGCTGATTATCAGTGTTGGTTGGTGGGACCTATGGTGGATGTTGACCAGGGTTGGTTGATGGGCCTACGACAGATGGTGACCAGTGTTGGCTGGTGCGCCTGTGCTGGCCTGATGTTGGCTGGTTACCAGTGTTGGTTGGTGGGCCTATAGTGGATGGTGACCAGTGTTGGTTGGTGGGCCTATGTTGGCCTGGCATTGCCTATGTAAGTGGGTGGGCCTGAATTCGCTTGACATTGGCTGGAGACCAATTTACATTAGCCAGTCAAGTGCTTGTTTCGCTAAAAGCCCAATGTTGGCTCAACAGCATCGCTTCTGTAGACCTAATGCTGGCAAATCAAGTTAGGCAAGTAGGCCTACATTGGCCGAAACATTGGCTATTGACCAGCGTTGGTTGGTGGGTCTACGGTGGCTGGTCATAAATGTCGCTTGGTGGGCCTACGTTGACCTCATATTAGCTGGGCAGCAGTTTGCATTAACTAGATAAGGGTTAAACGTTAGCCTGTACCAATATAAACCTAGTAAAAGCTATGAGCTGCCAAAATGTGGTAAAAGCACATTTGCATTTGACATCATGACACAGTAGCTGCAGTGTTTTGCTACCATTTTAAATAGCTTAAGTTAGCACAGCAATAATATGAACAGTAAAAACTGTCATCATAATGAATAAACAGGTAATTCACACTTTAACTTGAGTTTCCAAGCACACTGACATTCAGAGAGCTTTATCAAGTGGGGCTAATAGTTTAATAAAAGTTCATTTATTGCTTTGTGATTTATGCTGGAACATCTACTTTATATGTCATTTAAGTTACATAAACTACATGCAGTAAATATCTACAAAGAATATATGACTTATAGTAACAAACGGTATTTTTTGTCAACTATTTTTCTTACAAAGGCGATCATAAATACAGAGGTTGGATGCTTTCCTTTGTCAGTCAATGAAAGAGAACATTCTTTGACTTAAATGAAGCTTCCTAGAGTGTTTATAAAGCGTTCCAGCACTAATAGCATCAAAACTGACTGTAAGTTTTAGCGATTAGCTAATCGGCGCTAACTTTTAACAGACACGTGTTGACCATGGCGCGTAGCTGGAATCCTGCGAGTGTAAATGTACCTGTATCTCACATAAACTGTACTTTTATGAGCCAAACGGCAGAATGCGAGCATTCCTTACATGTATGGTCAGCTTTTGCGTGGCGCTTCATCATGTGGGCCTCAAATAGGCCTTTGCTTCTGCGCTGCTGCTTCACGGCTAACTCACTCCACTTGTTGCTATGAGACGAGCCGGCATAAACGAGTGTGTGTGTGTGTGTGTTGCTCAAGCGCATGGTGGCCTTGCTGCTTCCCAGCCTGTGTTATGGAGGAGGTGAGGACAGAGAGCAGGAAAACAAGAGACGAGAGAAGGGGTAGAAGAGAGAGAGAGAGAGAAAACAACACGAAAGAGTGGGGGAGGCTAATAGAGAAGGAGAGAGAACGCTGCACCAGGCTGTATCATTCCTTAGCTGTGCCGTGTGTTGGTTTCTGGTCCATATGAAGCCATATTCTCTCCCTTCCTCAGAACAGCGTGACTCACGGTTCATCTGCCATATTGTGAAAGTTTCTGCTGATGGTTAAAATATTACCCAAAAATGACCAGCATGGCGAAACATGGCAGCGTGCTGGTTCAACAGTTTTGCTTCCCACCAGGCTGATGTAGGTGCCGTCGTTCGGTTTGACTAGTGAGTCCTTCAAACCACTGAGAACCCTCATCATGTTCAGCAGGGTCCTGAAGATGTGGGATTGAATCATCGGTCCAGTTGAGGCCGGGTGTGAAATACCCCTGGTGTTCTAGGGGGTCTCACGCTGGCTGGCTACTCCAGCGCTGACTGGCTGCTAACTCACTCGCCATAGTGGTGCTGATGCTTCAGTATCAACAAAATGTTTGGTTTAACGGTTCTTCTTCTGTAGAGTCTCTGTTCTAGTGCGGTTCTGCGCTCTTCCTCACATTAACTGAGATCTTCCTCGTCTCCTCTTCTGTCTTCAGTGTGGGAAATGAGGAACAGTCACTCTTCACTCCAAACTCTTGGGAAACTGGGCGAGTTTTCAGATTTACAGATCTGCTGCAGCTCATTGTAAAGTTTTTCAGAGGAATCCAGGCAGAGTTACAGTTTCTAGGCTATGAAGGACCAACTGGGTGAACCAGTCTGCTACAGCGCCACCCTGAGGCAGAGCAGGGCTGCAGCTCTAGCTAGTTAAGAACACCAAAGACAGAAGCTGATTGTGGGTGAAGCAGATAAACAATGAACTTTCCCTGAATTTGGATTTGAACGTCTATGTTTCTCTAACGAACAGCATAAAGTCAAGGAACCCCCAAAATTTTTATTTAGAGACAGTCAGTAAGGAGTCGTCCCCGCGGCCCCCTGGATTTTGCACCTTGAGTAGAGGGATCATGACCAAGGCAGAACAAATCCAAACTCTACTTAAGTGAGGTTCTAGAAAACCAATCCAGACTCAATTTGATTAGAGTTCTACTATACTGGACCCAAATCTAAAAGCTCTAGAAATGTCGTCCAAATCCAACTCAAGAAACCTTCTAGAATACTAAAATCTGGAAAAATAGTACAAAGATCTAGAATACTGAATGTAATTCAGGCCTAAATCTAATCCAGACTGAATTCAAGCGAAGTTCTACAATGCTAGGCCTAAGCCTAGGGCACAACTCGCTTAAAGTTCTAAAAATCTCATCCAAACCCAACTCAAAAAAACTTCTAGAATACTAAAATCTGGAAATACAGTACAAAGGTTTAGAATACTAATTCTAATTCAAGCCTAACTCTAATCCAGACTGAATTCAAGTAAAGTTCTAAAAATCTCATCCAAAGCCAACTCTAGAAAAATACTTCTAGAATGCTAATTCAGAAATATAATACACACCAAACCTAGAGATTGGCGATATGGCAAAAATAAAAATTACAATACTTCAATTGTTCACAATACGCAGTGTCACTATATATATATATATATATATATATATTTTTTTTTATTTATTTATTTTTTTTCAGACACCTGATATGTTTGAAAACAGACAGTAGAGCCACGTTTAAATAACACTATCAAAAACTCTGAATACAATGATTTATACTCAACATTTCACACACTGCCCTGCACTAAATCTAATTAAACTGGACTAATTATGCCCTCTTAGTAGTCAGACATGCAGTTGGAGTGTTTTTAAGTACTGACTGTATCTATGATATACTTAGAAAACCATAGTGTATTTTATTCTGACATAATTTATCATGATAACAATAAATATTGTCATTTTCCCAGCTCTACACTCAAAGCTCTGGAATCTGGATCACCACTGTGTAAATACCTATAATAGCAAATATATTCTGATCTAGACTTAATCCAAGTAAAGGTCTGGTGTACTAAATCTAATCCATACTGAATTCAAATGCAGTTGTAGAAAATTAAATCCAATCTAGATCTGATTCAGGTGAAATCTAATCGAGATCCAACTCTAGGAGTTGTTCTAGAAGTTCCAGAATACTAGGCCCAAAATTAATCCAGACCCATTTTGAGTAAAGGACTAGAACACTAAACATCATCTAGCCCCAAAAGTCTAGAATATATCTATTCCAGCTGCGACATTAAATGCGTAATCCTTTCCAGACCCAACTCTGGAATGAAGAATACTGAATCCAGAATACTGTCTAGAATAAGGTCTAGAATACTAACCTTAAATCTAATCCAGACCCAACTCAAGTGAAGCTCCAGAAATCAAATGCAAACCCATTTTAAATAAAACACTAGAATACTAATTCTAATCCAGACCCAACTAAAGTAAAGGTCTATAATATCAAAAGCAATACAGGCCTAATTTGAGACAGGTTCTAGGAATCTAATGCAGGTTCTAGAAGACTAAATCTAATCCAGACTTAACTAAAGGTCTAGAGTGCCAAATGCAATACAAGCCTAAATTGAGATAGGTTCTAGAAATCTAAGTAAAGTTCTGGAAGACTAGTGGATTTCTGGAACATAGACACACTCTGGATGAACCTTAGAGTTTTAGAAATCCAATTTAGATCCAACTCAAGCGAAGTTCCAGAATTGCGTAATCAGACGTTCCCTGCATGTAGCTGACATAAGCTAATTTATGTGTACAGCAGCACAAAAACAAGACTTTGAAGTGGGACTTTCATCTGGCATCATTTTTTTTCTTTTCTTTTCTTTTCTTTTCTTTTCTTTTCCTTTCTTTCACTCCGTTATGACACAGCGTCTTTGTAGCCTGATTGCGTCCCACCCCTGCCCTTTCTCTCCCTCGTTACAGAGGAGTGGGCTCAAACCTTTTCACCCCGAGAACAATATCTGCTCTCTTTAACACAACACTACAGTTGATCTCAGTTAATGAGATCTTGTGTCAGTTCCAGCTCACTGCACACACACTGAGTCTACAGCTGATCTCAGTTCTAGTCCAGGTCTAGAACCGAGCTTGTGGTGTGTTCAGACAGTCCTTGCAAACTTGGTTATCCATTCGAAGTGCCAACATATGGAAAAAAAATATATGGACATGTAATATTTCAAATACACTGCAGTCGATGCTGAAATACACTCCAAACACTAAACGGTATTTCAGAATATTTTGCCATATTAACCAAATATATTTTAAAATGCATTTATTTTAAAATGTATGGGGGAATATTACACATAGAAATGCAACATAAGTAAATATGTTTATCAAATCCATTTGAAAATGAATGAAAACAGCCAAAATCCTGTCTAATGCTCTGTTTACTGTCTGATACCTTTAGAAATGAGTTTGTTTTCCAGTGTCTTCATTTTAAATATGATCAGATGATCCTTTAACAGGACAGAAGCGAGTGTTGTAGTATTGATACTCTGTGAAAATGCAGTTATGATCTGATATCTGGTTTATCTGAAGTACATTGTGTGTGAGAGTCTCACTGCAGACGTACCTGGTTAATGTAAAGTCAATGTTGTTTATTCAGCTCATGTGTATTTAGTTACATCTATAAGCTTTGATTAAAATACATACGACTGAAAAAATCTAATAACAAATACAAATGAATACATTTTTGGCCATTTTCATACATTGCAAAAAGAATTAACAAATATATTTGGAATATGTATTTTTTTCCAAATGGGAATACTCGAATACTGAAATCATTATTTGCGTATTTGTTACATTTCATCATGGGACGACGGGGATAATAAGCAGGGATATTTTGGGGGAAAAGTGTTGACGTGGCTGTAAAGTGTGACGGTTTTGTGAAAATGTGTGTTATGCTTTGCTACTAGAAAATAGTAGCACCTAAGGACGTGACTGAGAGGGCAGAGTTAGCGCAGCTGGCTCTGCTGTAGCTTTTTCGCTAACAGGGCTAACTGCTCTGGCTGACGTCAGCGAGATCCAGACGCAGTGAAAATACATTTCTCTGACAAAAGAACATGCGGCCACATCATCCACTGAGGAGAAAAGACCTCAGTCAGAACAGAGCACGCCCCGTCAGCACTGCTGTAGCATTAGCTCATTAGCATCAGCTCGTTAGCTCATCTGAAGAGGCAGCTCCTGTAAAACATCCGTGATGAAAACCTACCAGATTCTCTTGGCTACTTTTGAATAATAAATTATGTTCTCAAATTTGAACCTCCAGTGCTGTCATCTAAAAAGCCTACAGATCTACACAAATTTTGGCGGACGTTAGATTTTTTATCATTTTTTGTTGTCATTTTTTCTTTCCCTGCAGTCATGAACTCCTGTAGATACTCGGATATAAAATTAGTCAGTCTGGACATCCCAAACGACAGCGGTTCAAGATTGAACTGCTGATGAAATTGTAAAGGCAAGTGATAAACATGGGCAATTTCCATGTTAGCCAAGTTTACGAGTCATGATAAGTGACCATTATGGAATCGTAGCTGACGATTAATTGTGATGTAAATAATTGCGATTAACAAAAGTCTTTTTGTTCATTGTTTGCACCCATTAAAGCACTAAAGTGGCAACAATTGGCCGATTAGCTATCGTGTACCAGCTTTCCAGCTAGCAACAAACACAGCTCCAGCTCAAATAAACAAACATTGCTCACTGCTGCCATCTAGAGGTGTAATAGCATCAAGTCAGACATGTTTGCTGTGTCAATTTGTTTGTACTTTCTTTTATTATACATTTTTCATACATTTGCCTCAAACCAACTGATGAAAATACACTGTTTGATCTGAAGTAAACATACGACTGTGGACGATAACATCTGTCGAAAATAACCGGTCATCACATTTTGTGATACCTTAGTAACGCAGGAGACCAAGTTAACAGTAAATACACCATAACATTAAAACCACCTCCATTTATCTCCACTCATTGTCCACTTTATCAGCTCCACTGACCATAAAGTTTCACTCTGTAGTTCTACAGTTACGGACTGTAGTCCATCTGTTTCTCTGCATACTTTGTTACCCTGTTCTTCAGTGGTCAGGACCCCCACAGGACCCCCACAGAGCAGGTACTATTTGGGTGGTGGATCATTCTCAGCACTGCAGTAACACTGACGTGGTGGTGGTGTGTTAGTGTGTGTTGTGCTGGTCTGAGTGGATCAGACACAGCAGTGCTGCTGGAGTTTTTAAACACTGTGTCCACTCACTGTCCACTCTATTAGACACTCCTACCTTGTCAGCCCACCTTGTAGATGTGAAGTCAGAGACGATAGCTCATCTGCTGCTGCACAGTTTGTGTCGGTCATCCTCTAGTCCTTCATCAGTGGTCACAGGACGCTGCCCACAGGACGCTGTTGGCTGGATGTTTTTGGTTGGTGGACTATTCTCAGTCCAGCAGTGACACTGAGGTGTTTAAAAACTCCAGCAGCACTGCTGTGTCTGATCCACTTGTACCAGCACAACACACACTAACACACCACCACCACGTCAGTGTTACTGCAGTGCTGAGAATGATCCACCACCCAAATAGTACCTGCTCTGTGGGGGTCCTGTGGGGGTCCTGACCACTGAAGAACAGGGTAACAAAGTATGCAGAGAAACAGATGGACTACAGTCTGTAACTGTAGAACTACAGAGTGAAACTTTATGGTCAGTGGAGCTGATAAAGTGGACCATGAGTGAGCAATGCAGTGAGGGATGTGATTGGTCAATCGCAGTCCTTTTCAGAAAAATCACACTCTCACTTGTGAAGAATCACATTCTTTTTTTTAGACTCTTCACATTTTATTTTTTCACACCTTTTTTTCTGCTTGAGGACTTTTCTTTTGTAATTTTCTTACTTGATGATTCATTTACACTTTTCATACGTGGCCACATATCAACCACTTTAAGTCACATTTTTTAGACACTTCGCATTTGATCACATGACTTTGAGGGAGCAGAAATACAATCGCATGCGAAAGTATTGGCACCCCGGTCAAATTCCATTTCATTCCACAATTACTGTTTATTTGCTGAATTTAAAATATTGGGGGAAAAAAAACATAAAATGTGGCCTGTGCAAAAGTTATGGCACAAATTATGTTTTATGTTGTATTTATTTTTCTAGTATGTTAAAATAAATGTAAATTAGGCAACTACAAAAACAAATGCAGTTTGACCAGGATGTTCACTCTTTGCGTGTGACTGTATGTATTGTTATTGGTCTACAGTTCAGTTTATAATCAGCAGCACATTAAACTGCTGGACGTCACACTTTATCACTTTGAACTGTTTCTGATCTAATATCTCTTAACATAAAGTTGTTGTTGTGTCTAGACTTTTCTAGACTTATCTAGATGTTTATATAGCAAGTTAGCTACAGAAACATATTGTAAAAGGGGAATTCCACCATTTTTTAGAATTCCTGCATAATTTACTTCAACTGTAACTTTACAGGAGGATTTTAAAGGGAAATTTTGTGTGTGAGATGCAAACAGAGTGATTTGGCGTGAAATGGTTCAGATGTCTTTACAGTGGTGGTGATAGAACCCAGGGGTCGCCATGACTACAACACTAATATAGACATTTTATTTACTATCCAGAACCACCAGTGAACCTACACGAGTCTTCTGAGTTTATATGGAATGTTGATGATGGAAAATAGTGGAAAATCTGAAATAATAAGTTTTCTTTGGGGACTATTTTGCCTCTACATGTATCCCTCCACCATGAATGGATTTAAGGCCAAAATCTTCTCAAAACTATCATAAACAGTGTCTCAGTCATCAGGCAGTGAATTCATAACCATTTCATGTAGTAACTTTCTGTGAGGGAGCTTTTAGAGTTGGACGTCTGGTTCCTATCACCACCACTGTGAACAGGTCTGACTCTGTAAGTTTATCTAGAACGGAGCGTTTCACACCAAACCACTCTGAACGACTTTGTTTACATGTTAATTGTTTTGAAAAATGCACTGTAATGTTTCTAGGCACGACAGGATCAGCCGAAACAGTCACTTTGGTCTTCGTCAATATAAAATCAAAACGAAAGGAGGAGAGAAGTCTGTCTTTCTTGAAGACAGCAAGTTTGCAGTGGCAGTCGTGTTTTTCTTTCTGACGTATGTGTGAAAACATCAGTATGGAACAGGGCAGCACAATAAATCGTGTTTTTATTGTTAATGGCGATGACAGAACAGATCTAATGACCTCACTTACGCAGCGCCAGAGAGACGTCATTACATTACCGGCACAAACCATTACATGCCTGCTCTCCCATGCGGGAGACGAGTAACTTAACCATTTGCAAAGGGGGAAACACGCAGCACACAGGCTGCTCAGGCTCTACTAGAACTGATTTATGAGGAGTCTGGCCACTTCCTATTTCCCCCGTTATATCAAAAACAGGACTGCAAAATGCCAGATAGTTTCTAATCACTCGCCCAGAACTTTCCTTTAATTTTAGAAAGTAGAAGGATGAATTTCACTAAAAACACAAAGGAAACTCACCTGTACGTTTCCTCTTTCTACAGCAAACAGGTTTAGACAGCAGGACGCTAACATTACTGCTACTGAGTGCTGATTGGTTGGCGAGCAGAGCAGCTCATTGGCTGTTGAATGTACGCGAGGCGACCGTTTTAAACTCCTATAACTTGAGTTTAAAAGCTCCTAAAAATATAACAGGTGTTAAAATATTTGATGCTGTTCTGTGTTCAGGAAATGAATTTATTCTTTATATTAAAAATATTTATAAACTATGATTTTGCTCAAATGCTCCATATTAACTCATTCATTTTGGACTCGCTCTGGAGCGCCCTCTAGTGTTTGAGAAACCCGGAACACATTACAGAGTGGGAATTCTCTCTCTACAAGTTCCCAGGCTCTACTGAACTTACGTTCACTTACTGCCTATATATAGAAACTAAATATATTTTTATTTGGTTTTGTAGCCTTTCTGTGCAGAAAATTGTGCACTCAGTTCTGTTATAAGGAGTTATTAGCATTTCTTTTTTTTATTTTGCAGAATAGTAAATGGTGCTTTTGTAATTTTGTAACTTGCTATTTGTTTAAAGAGGGTTTTAATAAGTGCTTACTTAGATTTCTGTTTACACATCCTAAAAACTGTCTGCACTGAATGGATTGAATGGAATTCAGAATACAGTTTCTATCCGACTGAACGAGGTGGTTAATCCTGTAAATAATCCGTTAAATAGCAGAATAATATCCGTGTAAACGCCTGTATCTGATTACATTCCCTATCGGAAAGTTTAAGTCTGTTCTGATCATGTTCGTCGCGTCATAGTGAAAGTTTATACCGTTCAACATGGCGGAGCAGAAACTGGTCTGCAGAGGAGACGAAGTTTATGCTCTGATCTTTAAAAGACGGCGGTGGGACAGACGTCCAGCTTATGCATCTCAGAACACGACGTCTTCCTCTCGGCCTTCTTTAATAAGGACATGTGAAGGACGTTTTCCTGAGTCTGACATCATTTTAAAGTGATTAAAAACACAAGCACTGCTCACTGCTGCTCATCTCACTCTGACTGGACTCACGTGATGCTGGTTGTCATGGTAACGTCCACACTAAGCGATCTGATTACTTGTAGTGAGCATGTAAACAGAGATTTTCATCAGATTGTTGAGTAGAGTGAGATTAAACACCTCAGTCCTCAAATTGGCAAAGATCTTTGCATGTGAACTCAGCTAGTGACTGGCATAACTATGTATGTGCTTAGGGGCAGTCATGGGCTGGAGGTTAGGGAACCCGCCTTGTGACCGGAAGGTTGCCGGTTCGATCCCCTGAGCCCACAGCACATGACTGAGGTGCCCTTGAACAAGGCACTTAACCCCCAACTGCTCCCTGGGCGCTGCGGATAGGGCTGCTCCGGGCAAGTGTGCTTACTGCCCCCTAGTGTGTGTCTTCACTAGTGTGTATGTGGTGTTTCGCTGCATGGATAGGTTAGATTGTGGAGGTGAAATTTCCCCATTGTGGGACTAATAAGATTAATTCTTAATATAATCTAATTAATCTAGCATCTAGCTTGACAAACAAAGCCTTGTTTACTGCTAGACTGCTAAGAAAGCCGGCGGCTGGCGGCGTAGCTCGATAAACAAAGTTTTGGCATTTAGCTTGATGAATACTCGACTAGCTAGCAGTTACGGTGTGTTCGACTTGGCTTGGTTCGCAGGTGGGAAGTTGGAGCTCAGAATTGGGTTCATTTTCGACCTGTAAAGTGGGAAAAATCTGAGCGAGGATTGTTAGCAACAAGCTAGCCAGCTAATGTTAGTGATATAAGTGATAGCCTAAGATCTGTGATGTCGTTACCTTCTCAAAACAGCGAACTTTACGTTCAGCATTACAGTTTAGCCACCTGCTGTGTCTGTGTGTTGACCGATCTTTGGCGAATCTCATTTAAATGTACAGAAGAGCTTCTTTATGGCTACTGACGTAGCGTTAGCTTCACTCCTGCGTGCCCTGGTTTGTCAGTCGGAAGTGAGGCTAACGCTACGTCAGTAGCCATAAAGAAGCTCTTCTCTACACTTAACTGGACAGAGTCCAGTAGCCGTGTCCATAGGGGTGTACAGTGTGTATGGGGTGGTCCGTGTGGGTGGAGCTTGTGAGGCTGAGTGTGTATCAGCGGGGAGTGTGTGTGAAGGCCCTGAGGGACGCAGAGCTGCAAACACACAGAAACACGGAAACACAGCGTCACGACTCACAGCACCACTGTCGCGCACACACACACACACACACACACACACACACACACACACACTCACACACATACACACTCACATCTGCAGAGAGAGGGGGGGGAGAAAGAGCGTGGGGGAGAGAGACAGGGAGACAGAGGGAGAGAGAGGGAAAGAAGGGAATAGAGGGTGAGAGAGACTTATGCTCTAGAAGGGAGGGAGACATAGATAGAGAGATAGATGGAGAGAGAGAGAGAGAGAGAGAAGAGAGAGAGAGAAAGAGGGAAGTCAGAAAGAGAGATGGGGTGAGAGAATAAGAGAGATAAAAGAGAAAGACAAGGAGAGAAAGAGTGTGGGGAGAGAGAGGTAGAGACACAGAGAAAGAGAGAGAGACAGAGAGAGAGGGGAGAAAGAAAGAGTGCGGGGGAGAGAGAGAGAAGGAGAGAGAGGAAAAGGAGGAATAGAGGGAGACAGACTTATGCAGAGGTCTAGAAGGGGAGAGAGACATAGAGATACAGAGAGAGAGAGAGAGAGAGCGAGAGAGAGAAAGAAGGGAGTCGGAAAGAGAGATAGGGTGAGAGAATGAGGAGGAGTGGGGTAGAGAGAGATCAGAGATACAGAGAGACTAGAGAGAGAGAGAGAGTGGGGAGAGAGAGGTAGAGATACATAGAGAGAGAGAGACAGAGAGAGGGAGAGAGAGAGAGAGAGAAAGAGACAGAGAGAGAGAGAGAAAGAGAAAGCCCTGAATGTCGTAAGCTTGTGATTTCCAGTGATGTGTTATTTTGACTCTTTGCGTCTTGTGCAAGCACCACACACACACACACACACACACACACACACACACACTAACACACACACACACACACCACACACACACACACACACACACAGATAGAGAAAGAGAGATGCAGATACCCTGCTTGCTCTGTCTCTCTCTCCTCATGACAGTGGTGTTTACCTGTGCGTGGCACCATGTGATGCGAGCGTGGGTGTGTGTGTGTGTGTGTGTGTGTGTGTGTTCCAGGCTTGCCCAGAGAACATTGTGCAGTGTTTTGTGTTAGTCGTGACTGCTAAAAAGCAGTTAGCTGATGACAGGACTGCGTTGCTAGGCAACCGGTGTCATGAGCACGGAGAAGCCTCTCATAGCTGGATGGTGATATCGGCTTACACACACACACACACACACACACACACACACACACACACACGCACTTCAAACTACAGCCCACACTAGAGCACTGCACACACACACACACACACAGGTACACACACTGCTCTCAAACATTCCTCCACATTTACACTCTATACATCACATTCTTGGAATTCAGTATTAGAGGTGGGCGATACGGCACAATGCGATATCACGTCCCTTCAGGAGTTTTTTACGATACACATGTGTGATATTTATTTTTTCTGATAATTTAGAAGAAAGTAGTGACACTTTAAAATGATCAGTAATCAGATACCAAAAACTATTTGAGTCCAGTTACTTGTATTTAACATTGCACACATGTTGCGCTGAATCCATTTAAACAGGACTAATTACGCTCTTTTTAATCAGGCATGCAGTTGGGAAGTGTTTTTTATTTTATATAAAACGGATAGTTTCGGTCCTAAAATCTGATTGGCTGAGCCGCGCTCAAAGCCGTTGTAAAAGCCACGATGTACCCAAACCTATGACCACCTCACAGCCACTGAACTGCACCATGAAAAACCCTTCTGCTGTTAATGGAATAATCTTTGACTCTAGTGCTGCTCGCATGGAGCACCGAGTGTACAGATTAAGTAAGAACCCGGTTCTGTTTAAACTGAGGGGCTGACAACTTATTTTCTTAACTAGAACCAGGCTGGTCAGCTAGCTAACAGGCTAAAAGAGCCAACAGTCTAAACAGCTCCATCATTAATATCACAGGCTGGAATTAAAGCACTTACAGTCTGATTTACATCACTTGAATGTTTTACACACTTCAGATGTCCGCGTTTCAGTCAGAAGTCACGTCAAACCCAGGCTGAATCCCGAACGGCTCCGTACTCCCTAAATAGTGTTCTAGCTATGAAGGTTTAGAAATTCTAGCCTCTACAGTCAAACAGTGCATCGTTTAGCGAGTGTGGATGAGTCTGAATCCCAAATGACTGTTTCTTAGCTGTATTTTGCTCTGTTGGGCTGCAGGATCCAGTATTTAAACTCCTATGTAGTGCACTATGTAGGGAGCAGGGAGCTGTTTGAGATTCAGCCCCAGTGTGAGAAGAGGGCACCGCTGGATTGGTGCTAAATAAGACTCATGGTGGTGATTTGGTGACTAAAAAGTACTTATAAAGCGAATGTTTTTGCATTAAACAGTGCTGTGATATCATATGTTCATCGTTATAAGACAAAAAATGAAAAATTCATGAAATAACCACAATATACAGCGATGGACGACCGAGCGTTCTTGTCATTCAGCGGTCCATGCTTGCGTGGCAATGATACCACACTCTGGCGGAATACTTGCTTATGTTGATTATCATTAATAATAACCTAAATTATTTTCTGAAAAGTCGTGTATTTTATCATATTTTATGTTGGCCACCGTTTTATAAAAGCAATAAGCCACTTGAGGCCGTGCGTTACAGTGATTTTATCACAGGGAAGTGGGTTTTACTCCGCTTCACATCGTGCCTAAGAACACATCCGTGATAAAGCTGCAGTAACCCACAGCCTCTCGTGGCTCATTGCTTTAGTATCCTTGCTCAGAAAAGCATATTGTGACATATTATGATGTAATTCGTTGCTCTGTTTAGTATCACTGAGCGTCTCTATTAATTACGTTCATTTAAAGCAGCTTTATGTGAGAATACTTTTTTGCTCTTGGGCTCCCTCTACAGTTGCAGAGTGTATTTCACTTTTACACCACTGTCGTAAATACAAACCGCGCTGTGAGCGCCCCCTTATGGACAGCTGCACACCTACATTTGCTGATGAGCTAAAGGAGGCGGAACCCGACTCCACTGTGCGTCACGGCATATGGACGCTACAGATTACACTCACGATTTCTGTTGTTGTGAGTGTAATCTGTAGCGTCCATATGCCTGCATGACATAAAGGGGAGTCAGATTTTGCCAGGGATTTGGAATTCAGCACAACACCGGCAAAGGCAGCATCAGCAGAGAAAGAACCATGTTGACCTACAAGGTAGAAAAACATCACAGGATTTTATTACAAACTTTCAAGGCCCATGTTAGCCTGAAACGGGGCTGAGGTTCGACGACTTTTAGCACCCGGAAAAACTACAAAACTCCATAAATAAGGGATGAGACGGATAAGTTTACAGCCTACGCAGTCTTTCATTAATAACACTGGCAGGGATGAACACTCTGCTGTCGGAGTTTCGCTGTTTCCCCGCTGGCCGTGAGACTGTCCTGTAAGGGTGGGAATCTCTAGGCACCTCACGATTTGATTCGATTACGATTCAGAGGCTGCGATGCGATTATAAAACGATTATCTTTTATCTATTACATTATCTATTATATTATTTTTTCTATACAGGATTTCTATTTTCTTACCGTGTGAGGACTGGGTACTTTTAAAGCAAAGTATCTGTAATGATCCATAATGAATTTACTTCCAATATCATTTATTAATAAAACAAATGGAAGTGGTTTTGGTCTCGTTGTAGAGAGTGGTGGGGTGTTGCTGTGTCAGTAAAATATCTTCAAGACTGGACGCTGCATCTCGGCTCCAAAGTGTGCAACATAGCGCGAAAGCCCTGCAGGTCACATAGCAACGCAGTCTCGCCTAGTTAGTTGCTAACGAAAAGGCAAAGAGAGATTTAAGACGAACATTTGGAGACGAATGGACTTATTTGTATTTATAAGCAGCGCAGTTGGTTTCCTGGTATGTTAAACCTGCAACGAGAGACTGTCAAACACTAAAAAGTTGCGAAGATGAAGTCGCTTCTCTTTCGAATTTTCCCGTTCCACCTTAAATAGTGCCGCCTTTATGTTCTGGCGCCTCAGTGAGCATTTAAGGTGGAACGGGAATATTCGAACAAGAAGCTGGAGAATGAGAAGCGACTTCAGCCTCGTAAATCAGTCGAACGTTGAGAGACATTTTACAAGAGACTGTTCTACTTCGGAGGAAAAGTTTCCTGGCGGAGATGCGAGGAAAATGGCTAAAGCTGAAGCTCAAAGCAGAGCGAAGTAAATCTGTGCTCTTGTTTATATTGTTTAGCCTATACTAGGACATCATCACATACTGAGACATACTGGACATTAAATGTTGTGGCTCCCAAGGTGGTTTGATTTTTGTTGAAAGGTCAAAATGGCTCTTCTTATCATTTGGGTTGTGACTCCTGACCTAACCTGGCTTTAATGCAGAGGGAGCCGATTTCTCACTCATCCAGTGGTGTTTTTGTTATGTGCCGCCACAGACTGTCCGGTGCGCTGCACTTCCGCACTTCCAAGTTCCTTTTGCACTCCGTCAACATTACGTTATAATTTTACATTTAGAAAATCGATGTTTGTCCACGTCCGCATCGCGATGCATCTAAGAATCGATTTACCCCTACTGTCCTGCACCCATTTATCTTTTAAGCTCTCGTCAGTGAGTTAAAGCCAGTCTGAGATTTACTCTTGTCTGATCTCTTGCTCAGTCACTCTCTCTTTTTTTCTTCTTCCCTTCCTCCGACAGTGTCTTTTCCGGTCTCTTCGTAGCCTCTGCCATGATGTCCATGCTGGGAATACCGAGCTTCTTCAAAGTTACATAGCACTATAGCAGGAGTTCCAGCCCGGAGTGGCAACGACAGAGACGCTTATCTTGTTGAAAGCAACCTTCAAAAAGCCCCACATGCCGCGATCAGACTGTCTGTAGGGCCAGTTGTTTCTCACTTATGGCTTGATACATCATCGTTTATTCAAAAAACCCTTTTCTGTTTTTTCTTTTTTTGCATTTCGGCTTAGCGATATTCTAACTTTTCCAGCTCGTCCTTGTGTAAAACTCTTACTGCAGTATTTGGGTGTTTTTCAAATTTCAGGCTTTTTACATTCAAGTTTTTGTTTTTTTTGCGCATTTTTAAAATTCACAAAAAAAACTGGTGGATGAAAAACCTGCTACTTTCCCTTTATTCCAGCTTCCATTCTTTTCAGGAGACTCACTTTCAGTTCCTCAAAGAATCTGCAGAAACACCTCCAAAGTTCAGTCTTAGAAGCTGGTTGATCATTTTCAAGTAATCAAACACATTCAGTGATATTGAGGTCTGGACTCTGGGGTGGTCAGTTCACCCAGAGAGCAAGCACATAGAGGTCCGCTGGCTTGATGAGGTGGCACCCAGCTGACTGTTTGCCACAGACTTTTATTTTGGGAAAAATAAACTTAGACAAATATTACACACAACTGAGAGAAATTAGACCAGGCCTGATAAATGAGTTTATTGAAGTTGTTGCTATTCCTGGGCTACATTTAAAGTATTTACTAAACTAATTTGCAAAGCATAACAAAAGAAATGAATGAATGAAAGTAAGTAAATTGGCCTGTGAGTGAAAAATGAGCAATAAAAAGTGGAATTTTGCCTAATATTCTGCTTAACCACCAGGAAAACACTGAGCAAAAAGCCAGCGGTCTGCCAGCTTTGCCTTCAGTGGCCCGCTGTCCTTTCTCCCTCTCTCAGTGAGGGCTTCTTGTCAGCCACAGCTTGTCAGTCTGTGAAAACATTTATTTCCATTAAAAATATTAATATTGGCCACATTTCCCACGTCCCTAATCTGGGATGTGCTATGGCGGCTAGCTGGCTTCGTCCTGTTCCGATGTCACAGTTTTCCTTCGAGTGCTCAGTTTTATATTTTTCACATTAGACGTTCAACAAGCAGTTCGCTTCTTTACGAGATGATTGGGCTTCCTGTGTCTCGGCCAATCAGGACACAAGAAAATGGTCCAGACTGTCCTGTTCAGCCAATTACGCAAGAGGAGACGGGGTCATTCCCAGTATGCTTTGTGCTGCATGCGAGGAGAAACGCAGCCTTATTATTTCCTCTGTCTCTGTGTGTGTGTGTGTGTCTCTGTGTGTGTGTGTGTGTGTGTGTGTGTGTGTGTGTGTGTGTGTGTGTGTGTGAGTGTGTGTGTGTGTGGGGTGTTCAGAAGGTGTGTTTGAACTTTTTTTCCCCGTGATTTTTCTCTCTCTTTCACACCCACGTGCAGAGAGAGAGAGAGAAGGAGGGAGAGAGAGAGAGAGAGAAGGAGAGAGAGAGAGAGAGAGATACAGAGAGAGAGAGAGAGAGAGAGAATCAGTGAGAGGAGACAGAGAGAGTAAGAGTGAAAGAATGAGGAGAGAAAAAGTGAGAAGAAAGAGAGAGAGACAAAGAGAGAGAGAGAGAGCCAAAGAGAGAGAAGAGAGAGGGAGTGAGTGGAGAGAGAGAGAGAGAGAGAGAGAGCAAAGGAAGAGATGTGATCTACCACCTATTGTTTTATTAAAGCAGTGCTTTTAGTTCTAGAACCAACACTTTCAGATCCAGGGCTGATTCCAGAGCTGGTTTTAGAACACACAGAGGATTCTACACTCCGGTTCAGGGCTGATTCTAGAGCACACTCGGCCCAGAACCGGTTCTAGAACACATTTGGATCCAGAACTGGTTCAAGAAAGCACTAGGGGATTCTAGAACAAATTCAGGTCCAGTGCTTGTTTTATAACACATTCAGGAGAGGATTCTCGAACATATTCAGTTCCAGATATAATTCAAGAACAGATTCTGGTTCTGGAGCACGCTAGGTCTCAGAGATAATTCTAGAACAAACAAAGTTCCAGACAGAATTCTAGGACATACTCAGTTCCATAGTGGTTTATAGATCAGTTCCAGAGAGAATTCTAGAACAAAACCCAGATCCAGAGAGAATTCTAGGACACACTCGGTTCCAGAGAGCTTTCTAGATCAGTTCCAGAGAGAATTCTAGGACAAACCAAGTTTCAGAAAGAATTCTAGAACAAACCCAGTTCCAGAGAGAATTCTAGGACACGCTCATTTCCAAGGATTATTTCTAACTATTAAAGTAATTTTTACTAATTATCTCTCCCTCTCTCCCTCTCTTTCTCTCTCTCTCTCTCTCTCTCCCCCTCCAGGACTACATCGTGTCTCTGATCGCGCCCGCCCAGCGGCACCGCGAGCGCCTGACCCTGTGGCTGCAGCGGCGCCTGCACTCCCTCCGCGCCGCCATCGAGTACGAGAGCTGTGCGGTGCTGCAGGTGAGGGACCATGCGCTGGAGTTGCAGGGCGGCCCCGCCCAGGTGACGGCCGCATGCGCCATGCTGCAGCGCCTCAAGATGGAGCACCGTGGATGGTGCCGTGACCCGCAACCCGCACCTTCGCCCACCGGCCACGCCTCGCCAGAGGAGGAGGAGGAAGAGGAGGAGGACGACGAAGGAGAGGAAGAGGGCAGCAGCTCAGAGAGCGAAGGAGAGGCAAGGTCGCGGAGCGGGAGTTCGGGAGGAGGAGCAGGGGGCGGAGCCGCAGAAACCGGAGGAGGAAGGAAACGAGAGCCACTAATGGCCACGAAACCGCACCGCCAACTCTGCCGATCGCCGTGCTTGGACCGTCCCAGTTTCAGCCAGAGCAGCACCCTACAGGAGCTACGGGCCGAAGACGCACGCTCAGACTCCGCCCACAGAATGCCCCCTACCTCCACAGACCACGCCTCGTTGCAACAGATGAGCAGTGAAAGCAGAGACTACCAAACCAAAATGGAGTTTGCGCTAAAGCTAGGCTATTCCGGAGAGCAAGTGGAGTCCGTCTTGAGCAAACTAGGTCCCAGCGCTCTAATCAACGATGTCCTGGCCGAACTCGTCCGTCTCGGAAACAAAGGGGAGCTGGAGGCCCAGGCGCCAGTCAGTTCGGCTGGTTTAGCACCTCGAGGTCCCGGGGCCAAGGAGGCGGTCAGTCCAGAGGCTTCACTTGAAGAGGAGACGACAGACACGTACGATAACCTCCGACCCATCGTTATAGACGGATCCAACGTAGCCATGAGGTACGCTAACTTTATATTCTTTTATGTTTTCCCCTAATGTGGAAATAAATAAGTGAATCGAATCAAATCGAAATGAAATTTGAGATCATTTCCTAAAGAATCGTGACTGAATAATTGTGAGGAATCAATTTAATGGTCAAATTAACTTGCACAATAATGTATTTGTCTTGGTAAAATTGGTGCTCATGTAAAGGGACAGTATGGAATACAAATAGTAAACAAATAAATATGAACAAATACAATCCACCACCGTGAAGAGTATCACAATACATACATATATCCAATATTTACAGCAGTATACTGCAAAAGTAGGAGACCACCCTTCATTTTCCAATGAGGAGTCAAGAAAAAGCAGAAAATATTTAAATATTTTTATAAAAATAAGTTATTTTTTACAAAAACCTACACAGAAGCCTCAACAACATATCAGATGTTTCAGTGTTCAGTGAGTCACTTTTTACCTTTATTCCAGCTTCCATTCTTTTCAGGAGACTCACTTTCAGTTCCTCAAAGAATCTGCAGACACACCTCCAAAGTTCAGTCTTAGAAGCTGGTTGATCATTTTCTGAAGTAATCAAACCCATTCAGTGGTGTTGAGGTCTGGACTCTGATGTGTCCGTCTCCTTTTCTCAGTGAGGTTCTTCTTGACATCTAGAATGAGGAGAGAGAGAGTGAGAGAGAGAACAAAGGAAGGATGTCTGTCTATCACATATTTTTATTAAAATAGTGCTCTTAGTCAGTTCTAGAACATATTCGGCTCCAGAGCCAACACATTCACATCCAGGGCTGATTCTAGAAGACAAGTAGAACACTTGATTCCAGAGCTAGTTCTAGAACACACTATGTCCCAGTGGGAATTCTAGAGTACAGCAAAGTCCACAGAGAATTCTAGAACACACTCAGGTCCAGAGCTGGTTCTGGAAGACATTTGGATCCAGAGCTAGTTCAAGAACACACTAGGTAATTCTAGAACAAATTCATTTCTAAGAGCTTGTTTGAGAACACGTTCAGGAGAGGATTCTCAAACATATCCTGTTCCAGACATAATTCTCGGGACATATTCAGATCCTGAGTCAGATCTAGGAAAAAACTTGATTATGGAGCACGCTAGGTCCCAGAAATAATTGGTCCCTAGAACAAACCAAGTTCCAGAGAGAATTCTAGAACATACTCAGTTCCAGAGCGGTTTCTAGATCAACTCCAGAGAGAGTTCTAGAACAAACCTAGCTCAAGAGAGATTACTAGGACACACTCAGTTCCCGAGTGGTTTATAGATCCGGTTTAGAGAGGATTCTAGAACAAACCCAGGTCCAGAGAAAATTGTGAGGTTCTTCTTGATCAGCTACACATCCCTTCAGACCCACAACGCTGAGTCGTCTTCCCACAGTGGAAGGATGGACAGAAACACCTGTGGATGTTTTCAGATCTGAAGCAGCTTGATTTTCTCCTCTCTCTCAGAGATGAAAGCTTTAAGTGCTGTTCATCTGATGGGGGCAGTTTTGGGGTCTACCAGGTCTTCCAGGTGGTTGTTAGGAGCCCTGTTTTGTTGAACTCTGCTTTTTTCACTTACTTACTTCTTTCTTATGCAAGTGAATTAAATTTTATCTAATCTCCTCAGAAATATCTCCTGAAAAATGAATAACTAATACCGAAAGACAGTTTAACGGGTCTCTGGCTGAGTGGATTAATAAATGACATACAGTATAGCAGCAATATGGACTTCAGGGAAAACACTGAAATGTGCAGTGTTCGGATTTTCCAGCTCTGAAATTTAAAGAACTGCTAAAATCATTTCATGACTAGAAGGTGTTTTTAGTGGAAAGTCCCCATTACTTAATATACATGTTATGTTCAGGTTTTGAAACTGTAACAAATAGATTGTATACAACACTGAAGAAGTCTTAGGCATCTAAACCCCATTTATCTTTGCACTAACATGTGGTTTTACTTGTAAACAATCATATATCATTAGAATAAATGCAAAAAAAATATAGTAAAAAGTAACAAGAATTTCTTATTTTCAAAAAAAAGCTGGTTTGAAGAACAAAGTTTGGTTCTAGATTTCTCCTGAACGCCTCCAGCCATCACGTTCCATCAGCAGAACCTGATTAAATTTAGTGATTTATTGATTAGATAAAGCAGGTATTGGACAATAACTACAAATAAGACTGGGCTTCCTCAAGGAAAGAGCTGGAAATGGTTAAACAGACATTAATATACATAAAATCACTACTGTATTAATATTATAGGTGGGGCAAGAAATTTTCACGATACACAAAATGTTACGATATTTATTTTTTCAGACTTCTGATCAGCTGGAACAGAGATAAAAGAGCCAGTAGTGCTAACACAATGATTTTTATTCAGTATTTGTCTCTATATCCAGTTAAAGAGGACTAATTTTGCTCTCTTTGTAATGAAACATGCAGTAAGTCAGTGTTTTACAGTACAAGTACTGACAACATGCACATTATTTTCAAAAAAGTATATTGTATTGTGACATAATTCATCACGATAACGATATATTGTCATATTGGCCACCCCTAATAATATTATTTACATTTATTTTAATATTAGTGTAATTCTAAAGGAAATAAACACTTACCTTAGATTTGCACCGTACTGTATATGGTAAAAAATTTTTTAAATAAATATAAAATTAGTAATTTGAGTACAAGGCAAAACAGCTTGAGTAGGAGTGCAACAAGTGGTAGGTAAAATGATCCGGAACGGTTTGACGTTTGTTTTCCACTTTTGTAAAGTCCGCCCACCCACAGAATCAAGCTGACCATCCTTGAAAGGGAGATGTATGACCAACAGCTGAGCTCGGGATTCAGTTTACTAAATATATCTCTTTTTTTTTTACAACATACTGACATTTAGAGCAGTTTACTCAACACTAAATTTGGGTTTTCCTTATTCAAACACTTACAAAGCATTTGCTAACCAGATGATTCATGACTCAGGCCAGGAAATCTACGATATTGCGTTTAGTCTGATGCCTTATGGTAAACAGATGCATAAATGTGCCTGAAATGTGACTTTGTGGCTGATAAACAGCTGTTAGTGATGTGTTTTTGTGGCCTCGGCATGCTTGTGAACAGGTTCAGCAGCATGAAGGTGCAGCACTGCCCCCAGCAGGTGGGACGGGGAAAAGCAAGAGGGGTAGATTCCACATGAGAAGGAACGGTTTATTAATAAAATTGAGGAAAACGTGGAATATGAGTAAGACGACTGGTCAAGTTGCCAGATTTTCCGCTATTGCAGGGCTTTTAAGTCCTAATCCTGAGGGACCACTCAGCTCTACTGCACTGCAGCTTCCCCTTCTCTGAAACGCCACACCTGAGTCAGCTCATCAAGGGCTTAATAACCGTCTAACGTGTTATCGAGTGCGTTAAAGTAGGGAAAATATTAAACTGCGGTGCAGACGTCCTCCTGGACCTCTCTAAAGGACGCCGTGGTCTCGCTGCCCTGCTAAAAAAACCCACCAACACTGTTAGGAGTTTTCTATGTTGGTTCCTGATAGTTTTGTTATGTGTTTTGGCTTTTTTAAAGGGTCATTCTACAGAAATGTCCACTTTTCTGTCTCTCCATAGGAGTCACTGGTGTGACTGATCCTCACTGGTGTTACACATAATAAAGGAAACATTTTTAATGAACAATGCATTTTACAAAATGGCTGCTACAGAGCATCAAACCACATGTTGCCAGTCATGGAATATCCACTAAAATATGTAATTTAATCCATTTGTTTTCTATTTTTTCACAATTTCCTCAGAATGAAGTCGGTCACACCAGTGACTTCAGCTAAAAGCTTCATATGAAATCATGAGCTAAATGAGAAAATCTCTGATAACTGAAAGACACAGTGGACTCACCATGAGCTTTTCTTCATAGATCCTCAGAAAACAGGTAAAAGGAAGTCGAGTGATGTCATCAGTGTGACTTTTATTTCAAAATAAGAGATTTTTTGTTACGCTGTAACACCAGTGACATGACTCCTGGGAACAACAACTTTCATTATATATTTTATAATATTTATTTGTTTTCTTTATGTCATTTACATCATATATTTCATAGTCATGTAGAGATTATTGCAGTTAAAATGGCAGAAAAACATGTTTTTTACCTCAAAATATGGCCTCAGCCTTCACACATGACTGTGAGGACGAGCTCTTCTGTGGTGCTTGGAATTCTATGTAATTGATTTATAGACCAATATTGCTAAATTGAGGCTCAAGAAAGTGTAACTGTTAAAATAACTTATTGCTTTAATTTAAAATATAAATAAATTGTAACCCTAACATGTTTTTTTTTATGTGTAATATATCTGTAGGTATGTGTATATCCAGCTAGGGACACAAAAATGAATGTTTCTGTAGAACAATATAGAGGATTCAATGGTTTAACAGGTTACTGATGGCTGCTTCTGAATGCATTTGATCATTTTGTAATGGGATCTATAGGTGTTCGACAGGAAACTGGTGGTCTCTATAGGAAATCTTTAAGCCAATTCCCATTCGTTTTAATCGTAATGGTCTTTTTTCAGCATGGTGTTTTGCTCATTTTGCAGGAAGGAAGTAATTTATCATAGCTTTTCTACCAAATAGTCATATAAAACCTCAAAATGTTGTTTTTATAGCCTTTTACACCATTTAAAGACACGCCCTACAAAACTACCTGGAATAAAATCTCATATCATTTAAGCTAAATGTGCATTTCTGGATGAGACTAGCTTAAAAATGTGTTTAACATTTGTCACAGTTTCTTGCATCATTTTCAGAATTTATTTCTTGTTTAGGTTCATCAGTGTTTTCTTACTACAATACCCAGCATGCATTACACAAATCTGTCTTACAACAACAGAGAATCCCTGTTGTGTCAGCTAATCCTGGCTGCTAGCCTAGCTGCTGAGCTACAGGCTAATAAATGCAACCAAGCTAGCATTAGTGTAGCTGCTGGACAAAGTAGTAAGACATACCAGGATTCTGTCTTTATTCAGCACAAAATTAATGTTTTTACACTTTTAGCAAAGAGATAAGCAGCCAAACTGAGGTAACTTAGCTAGCTAGCCAGCTCGCTTGGTACCTTTAACTCTTAGCTTGCTTTCCTCCTCATCTGAAGGGTCATTTACAGGTACCGCAGTTACTGCCAGCATTATTTCTAGCTTTCTGCCCTCTGTGTTAAAAAAAAATAAAAACAACCCCCAAAATCCACCCAAAGCAGTTGTATTTTTTCAAAATTCCCCTCCACCTTCAAGATACATCATCAGAAAGGGGTTTTCCTAGATTTTAAACTGGAAAATCGGACTCTAGGCACGTTTACATCGGATAGTGTTGTTTAAAGTTTTTATTTTGACTGGAGTGCTCCTTTAAGAGCCCTTTTCCCTTCTCTGTTCTTCACATTTTCGAGTTATTGTTTTGGAGATATGAGGTTGACACTATGCTAATTCCAAATCCCTCAGGTTGATCAGTTTGAGGCTTGAAGAGTCACAGCTGAGCACATTTTAGGGTCCGTCCTGATCTAATATAACACATTCAACTCCTAATAAGTGTTTTTGGGGCTGATACTTTGCCTTTCAGCAGGATTGGCCGATAGCCGAGACTGATGTAGGGCGGGGATGGTCAACAGCAAAACAAATATAATATGAAAAATGTAATATAAACATGGTTTCACATAGCAACAAAACCTGTGAATTTTAAGATGTTTCTCCAGATTCACCCTGAAGACTGTTTTTGCATTGTGTGTGTGTAGAATGCATGTTAACACAGTCACAGTGAGATCTAGCCAGGTTAAAGTACAGCCTCCCAAACTAAGACCCCCAAAATAAACAATCAGAGAGGACAATTTACCCACGTACACATTCAAAACAATTGTTTTTATGCACAGATTCATCAAAACTAGAAAAGTATAACTACAGATGTCGTGTAAGAAAAAATGTAATTTTATTGTTCTGATATCTGCCAACACGCTTTTCACTAATCATATTCATTTTGATGCATATATTTTTATGTATGGGAAAACATAAAATTTAGACAAAAATGGATTAAATGTGTTTGTAACAGACTTTCAACAACTGTTATAAACTTGTCCATCAGTCTGTTACAGTTAACTCTGCCTATGGGCTGAGCTGTAATATACACTGATCAGGCATAACATTCTGACCTTGTTTCTACGCTCATTGTCCATTTTATCAGCTCCACTTACTATATAGGTGCACTTTGCAGTTCTACAGTTACAGACTGTAGTCCATCTGTTTCTCTGCATACTTTGTTTGCCCCCTTTTACCCTGTTCTTCAGTGGTCAGGACCCCATGGACCCTCACAGAGCAGGTACTATTTGGGTGGTGGATCATTCTCAGCACTGCAGTAACACTGACGTGGTGGTGGTGTGTTAGTGTGTGTTGTGCTAGTACAAGCGGATCAGACAGAGCAGTGCTGCTGGAGTTTTTAAACACTGTGTCCACTCACTGTCCACTCTATTAGACACTCCTACTTTGTCAGTCCACCTTGTAGATGTAAAGTCAGAGACGATAGCTCATCCGCTGCTGCACAGTTTGTGTCGGTCATCCTCTAGTCCTTCATCAGTGGTCACAGGACGCTGCCCACAGGACGCTGTTGGCTGGATATTTGTGGTTTGTGGACTATTCTTAGTCCAGCAGTGACACTGAGGTGTTTAAAAACTCCAGCAGCACTGCTGTGTCTGATCCACTCAGACCAGCGCAACACACACTAACACACCACCACCACGTCAGTGTTACTGCAGTGCTGAGAATGATCCGCCACCCAAATAGTACCTGCTCTGTGAGGGTCCATGGGGGTCCTGACCACTGAAGAACAGGGTAAAAGGGGGCTAACAAAGTATCAGAGAAACAGATGGACTACAGTCTGTAACTGTAGAACTACAAAGTGCACCTATATAGTAAGTGGAGCAGATAAAATGGACAACGAGCGTAGAAACAAGGAGGTGGTCTTAATGTCATGCCTGATCAGTGTATTTGCACTCGCGCCACTTCCGGCTGAATTGTTCACAAACGCTGGGAGCTGGAAACAAAGTTTGTGTTTTAATTTGTAGCAGAGATGTGTGGGCTGCTTGTGTAAGAATATTATTAATGCGCTCTCCCCAATACAGACAGTGAAGGTTCCAGTCAATTAATATGTAAATAAGTTGTTAAAAACATCCTGATTGGGGTTTGGGTGAGGTGAGCCGGTACACGTGCACAGCAGCATGCGGGGGCGGCTGTGCTCGAGCATGTGTGAGTAACTTGGTATCTGTGATGCTTTGTAGCCATGGAAACAAAGAGGTTTTCTCGTGCCTGGGCATCCAGCTGGCGGTTGATTGGTTCCTGGAGAAAGGACACAAAGACATCACCGTGTTTGTACCAGCATGGAGGAAAGAGCAGTCCAGACCAGACGCCCCTATAACAGGTGCGTGTTTGGCTGTAGCTTCGACTGTGTGGGGGTGTTTTCACTTGACAGTGTAGTAAAGAAGGAGCGGCCAATATTCAGCTGTTCGGTGAGGGTCTACACGGGGGGCTTCTTAAAGGGGAATTCCACAGATTTTTCAAAAACAAAGTCATTCAGAGTGGTTTGGTGTGAAATGGTTCAGATGTCTTTACAGTGGTGGTGATAGGAACCAGGGGTCGCCATGACTACAACACAAATATAGACATTTTATTTACTATCCAGAACCACCAGTGAACCTACACGAGTCTTCTGAGTTTATATGGAATGTTGATGATGGCGTTTAAGGGGTTAAACAGTATGTTTTATAACAGAATCTACTTAAAACTATCATAAAACAGTGTCTCAGTCATCAGGCAGTGAATTCATTTGATGTAATAACTTTCTGTGAGGGAGCTTTAGAGGTGGACGTCTGGTTCTTATCACCACCACTGTGAACAATTCTGACTCGGTAAGTTTCTCTAGAACACAGCATTTCAGACCAAACCATTCTGAACGACTTTGTTTACTCAGTCTTAACCAGGGTTGCCCAAACTTTTTGTCAATAAGGGGGCCGAGGGCCAAAATGACAACAATAAAAGATTTAAGTTTTCAGTTCAATTCAGATTTCAATTTTTTTCAAGTTTGATTTTTTTTTATATTTTTCTAAAATATTATTATTTTAATATTATTTTATTAAAATATAACCTTAATTTTTTAAAAAATAATTTTTAATATTAAAAAAAATATTTGTACATTTTTATTGTTGCAAAAAAATAAAAATTTAAAAGTAAAATAGGAATAATAATTTATATATAATATAAAAACATGTTTGCCAAACAAACATTTTTGCCTTCAGGCCACACTTTGGGCCGCATTGTCTTAACCAATTGCCTATGCAGAAATTTTGAAATATTTATGGAATTCCTACCCGTCCTAGTTATTGCTCAAACTGATCACCATGCATTCTATTTAGAAAAACATATATTGCTTTGTATTTAAATGTAATTATATTTGCAGATCTATTTCTGAAAGTGAATGTGTGAGTCGTGTGCAAAAGTTGGAACATTCCACATCCTCTACAGAGAACACACTCAAATATGGCATTTTTTCTGCCATATTTCTGCCAACTTTAGTGCACAATTTCTATCTGTTTGATATGTTTAACATGTTGGAAACATAAATATGTAAAATGTGGCCAGTAGAGGATGTGTTGACTTATTTCCACTTAGAAAATCAACAAAACATGGAATTTGACCAGGGATGTCCAAAATCGACTTTTGTAAGACTTTTATAACCATAATGACTGCTATTGTGAATCGACAAGTGCAACAACACGGGGGTGTGTAGGAAGACGAAATGTTGGATGACGCCTCTGTGTGCAGATCAGGAGATCCTGAGGAAGCTGGAGAAAGAGAAGATCCTGGTCTTCACCCCGTCTCGTCGTGTCCAGGGCCGACGGGTCGTTTGTTACGATGACCGCTTCATTGTCAAGCTGGCCTATGATTCTGACGGCATCATCGTCTCCAATGACAACTACCGGGACCTGCAGAACGAGAAACCGGAGTGGAAGAAGTTCATCGAGGAACGGCTCCTCATGTACAGCTTCGTCAATGACAAGTACGCTCACGCCGTTGCTATGGTGACTGGGTTTTCTCTCTTGTTTTCTTTCCGCCTCTTCTTCTGCACGCGCTCTCTCTTGCGCTCACCAGCCCAAAATAATCTAGTCTGAATGTCTATTATTATTTGAGTTTGACATGTTAATGACGTACAGAACTGAGCAAAAATCAGAGACCGTTAAGAACATGTTATTCATTTTTCAGTGTCAGGAAAAAAAGCAGAATATTTAACAGGAAATTTAACACAGAAACCTCAACAACTAAATATCAGATTTTTCAGTATTTTAGTGTGTCCACTCTTTACCTTTATTCCAGCTTCCATTCTTTTCAGGAGACTCACTGTTAGTTTCTCGAAGAAACCTGCAGACACACCTCCAAAGTTCAGTCTTAGTAGTTTATGATTTTATGGTTTAGCGTTTTATGCTTATCACAATCCCAATTACAAATTTAGACAAATTTATCACATCTTAGTTGTTAAGTTTCTGGGTTCTAGTGCAAAGTGTTCTTCTGTTTTTTTGTTTCTTTTCAGTTTCTTTTCAGTATTTATTTTCCTTTGATTTTTGCCTTCCTTATGCAAGTGGGTTATCTTGTATCTAATCTCCTGAAAATATCTCCCGAAAAATGAATAACTTGTACTTAATGTCTTGTTTTGACTGGGAATGTAATAAATGAAGGTTTTTATTTGCACAGTACCGTATATGCATTCAGACCTGAAGTCAGTCCATGTTTTCTTACTGGTTTGCAGATTTATGCCCCCTGATGACCCACTAGGCAGACATGGTCCAAGCTTGGAGAATTTCCTGCGGAAGCGACCCGTGGTACCGGAACACAAGAAGCAACCGTGTCCTTACGGTCAGTACAGCAAAAGTAGGAAATGACGTCATATGTTACTCTATTATTAAAATATACTTATAAAGTTTGAATTTGAGTATCCGTCACTGCACTCAGTATGTTTTGCTGTCCCTTTTATTCCTGTTTCATCTCAGGTAAGAAGTGCACATACGGTCACAAGTGTAAGTACTACCACCCGGAGAGAGCCGCTCAGCCCATGCGCTCTGTAGCAGATGAACTCAGAGCTTTCGCCAAACTATCTGCTGTGAAAACCATGAGCGAGGGTGCTCTTGCTAAGTGTGGCACCTCCGGCACCGCTGCCAAGGGGGACGGTTCGGAGGCCAAACGAGTGGCGCCAAAGCGGCAATCGGACCCGAGTATCCGCTCGGTGGCATGCGAGCAGGAAGAGCGACTCTGTCCAGCTAGGAAAGCCGAAGCAAATTCCGTCCCATCCTTAGTGACGGCACTAAGTGTCCCCACCATGCCGCCCACAAAAAGTCATGCGGCCGGTGCCCTGAACACTCGGTCAGCTAGTAGCCCTGTGCCAGGGTCACTGCACTTCACCCACAGCTCTCTAGAACACACCAGCAGTGTCCAGTATCCCCCTATTCTTGTCACGAACAGCCAGGGGGCATCTGTGGCATACAGTGAACCTTTCCCTAAGTACGATTCTGTGGTCAGTGATCACGGCTACTACTCAATGCTCAGTGATTTTTCCACCATCAGCTTGGGTAGTATGCAGGACAGCTTCTGTAGCCTGGAGCAGCCAGATCCGACAGGGATAGGGGGAGGGTATCCTGAACGAGCCTCCAGCATGTGTCCCGAACCTGGACGGAGCCATTCTTCGGACTCTTTCTCTTCCTACGGTGGAGAGATGTACTCCATGGAGGGCAGTCTGGATGACAGCATGAAAGGCCCACAAGCCCAAGTGCAGTCATCTGCGCAGACTCGCTTGCAAGCATTTGCGCATGGTTTCCACCACGAGGCCTTGACAAGGGTCCAAAGTTATGGCACAGACGAACCCAAACCAGGTCCACGCAAGCAGTCCTCAGCTCACCTTGTGCCCCATGCGCAGCATCCTGTTGTAGGAGCCCGATCCAGCTGTCCGGGCGACTACCCCCCACTTTCCCAGAACGTGATGCCTTCGTCTGGTCCGACACAGCAAGGGAGATCCTTGGGAATGACCCGCATGGACAGCATCTCGGACTCCCGTCTATATGAGAGTAATCCCCTGAGGCAGCGCCGACCGCCTTTGTGCCGGGAGCAGCATGCAAGCTGGGATCCATTGCCTTGTGGGAATGAACCTTACGGGTACGGCGGTTACGGACTGACGGGAGGACTCATGCCGTGCTGCGAGCGCGTCATGGTCCGTAGTATGCCGGAAAAGATGGAGCAGATTTGGAGGTCTCCCTGGGATACCCCACCAGGCCCACCTCCAGCAGTGGAACCTCAAGAACGACACCCAATCCCGGAGCAGCAGTACCAAACTTACCGCAACCTCTGCAATATCTTTCCAGCATACGTAGTCCACTCAGTCATGGAGAAGAATCCTCACATGACCGATCCTCAGCAACTAGCGGCAGTCATCGTGACAAAACTGCGGTCCTGTCATTGAATTTTTGGGCAGGCTAAGGGAGGGATGGAAAGATGCACAGTGGAAATGTGAAGATGTCTGGATGGTATGACATCTTGAGCATTTCCGAAGTTGATCTCAGTCCATGAAGTTACGGCCAGTCACTTGAAGATAACAGTCATGTATTTTTACCTCTATCTAGGCTTCTTGAGTCACTTTTTTGGCATTATCACCTTGATTAGCAGCATGTTCTGGGACAAGCCATATTTGATAATGGACCTTGTACCCAGACTCGAAACGATAATCCTTCCACTGGAGAAAGAGACGCATATTTAGCCTTTATTGAAGAAGGGATTTCTTTATGTTCAAACCATTTAGCTTTCCATTTTGGCCTGCAGAAGATGCACTTATGCAGAAGGAACATCTGGGTCAACAGGTTTCCGCAGTGTCAGAGCGAGAGTGAGAATCTGGGATCAGCTCCTCTTTGCAAGTATATAATTATTTTAATATACTTATAGAAGGACGTGAGTTGCAAAAACGGAATAGCACTCCTAGACCAAGACTCTGAGACCCAGATGATGTTGTCCAGCAAGTCCCTCAAGGAATACATCAAGCGATAGTAGTTCTACGATGAGTAGGCAAATTTTGACCAGGTTGTGGACAACACAAAGGTGAATTCTTAGCAAGAGAAGTCTATCTGATCAGAAACGATCTTACACAAATATGAGTACAATTGCGTATTCACTTGCACCAGTGTAAATATTGTGACAAATTTTTTTGCCTTGTGTGTGAACAGGTGAACTTTCAGAAAGGAGCGTGAACTCTTGAGTACCTCAAAGCATGAACTTTGAACTTTTTGAACTTTTATGGCCTTATATCAGTGACCTCACCACAGGTGTTAATGTGATTGTTTTTTTTGGGTGGTTGTGAAGGTCACCGTTTGTGTTTGGTATTTATCGGCGAGCACTGGCAGTATTTAGAGCAATTACGTTTTATCGATGCTACATTTCCGAGGGGTAGTATTCTGTGTGGAACGCCACATACCTGCCAAAATAACGTGCTATTAACCCTCCTTACTCACTAAGCCATTTTAAAAGATCATTTGACGCTGCTCAACTAAGGCCAAAAAGATAATCAACTTAGAGATATAGAAATTTTAATGTTTCACAAATGCTAGCTAGCAGCTAGCAGGTTGAGTGTTTCGACCATGTTAGAGGTGTTTATTTTGAGGTGTAATGCTAGACGCTAGTATTGTGCAGTAACTTTACCAATGCTAAAGGATTCTCCAAGTAATCTGTAAGATGTTTACACGGTTTTAAAGCTACAGTCAGGTTATTTTTGGTAAGGAATTCATTTTTGAGCCGAGGAAGGCTGCAGTAGACTGCATTTATGCTACGCCATTCGGAAAATATTTTGGAATGGCGAATATTCCTTCAGGAGATTATTTGGAATCCAGTATTTTCACAAGTAAGCCTTTTTTTCGTTAACATCTGCCAATTTACATGTAAATTTAGCATTTACAGAACGTGCTGATTATAGCTTTAAACAGCTCTGAATCCATGCATGAGACTAAAATGAGAGCGCTACACTTAATTGGCTCATTAGTCAATTAAGACTCATAATGACGTAATTGTAACTTAATCATAGAGTAATGAAATTTGTGCGTTAACTAAGGGCAGGAGGGAAATGCGTCTCATCGGCAAAATGCTTCTGAAGAGCATCTATTTTCTGATTTGTGCTGGGAGATAGCACCTCTGCCCTTCTCTGTATATTAGCATATCCTTAGGAGAATCTTGTTGAATGAATGTTGCAGACCCAGAGACGTTCTCGGTGTCTGGGTGGAAACTTTAACTCTTTTTTTTTCGGTTCTATGGTTTTGTTTTTGTTTTCATGAGCGCAGGTGGGGCCCTGAGGGGTTCTGTTACCGCTCGTGGGAAGGTGTGACACACTGCCTACCTGTTTCTCCCTGTGCGATACACACACACACGGAACACCAGGCTGTCGTTGGGTTGTTTCTTACATTTGACTGACAGGTCGCTTGCTGCCCTTCCCTCTTTCACCATTTTTTTGCCCTGAACTAACTTCCAGCTTCTACCCCAGGATACAAATAGGACAGATTTTAGATTACACCTGTATTTGCTCTGCAGAAGAACCCAAAACAAAACCTGATTGAGCCGTACTAATGCGACTAACAGTGCTAGCTAGCATTGCTTGCTTTAAACAGGTTCTGTTTCAATGCTGCTTTTGGCATGTCCTCGCCAACTTGGAATCGCGTCCACATCACTGTGTAGTTGAGAAGTGGCTTCTTCGGTCAGGCGCTCGGTTAGGTTATCCTCAGTTACCACTTTCTAGTGCAAAAACTTTGTTTGGCATGTTTGAACATAGTAATGTTAATAGTGGAGTAAATCTCAAAAAATTCCTTAAAAACAAATATAAATATTTGAGTGTCATAAGCAGATCAAAAATAATTAATTTAGTTATGTTATTGTTTTTTCTATGTTACCCTTTTTATTATATTATTAATGTTTCCCCACATCACATTACCTCAATGTGTCCACATATGTGTTTCTGGCTAATGAGATAAAACTACAAAGCTCTATATTTTGATATAAATATGGCTACTGCTCCATAAAAAACATTTAAAAATTAACTGGAATATTTAAATTAATTTTTAACATCAACTTCCTCACCAATTCATAATGTTTTTCCTTTTCCTTTAAAGTATTTGGAGATACAACACTGACAGCGAATATTATTGTTTATTTTTTTAAATAGCTTTTAAAACAAAATACAGACTGTGGAAAAATCATTATTTACAGATCTATTTTCAAATGTTCAACTCTTTCTATGTTGTGGTGACGAAAATTTGATCACTTGAAGTGAAAAATATTGAATTTAAAATCAATTAAATCATTCATATTTATTTTTAATTTATCTATCCAAAACAGGAAACGATTTTTTTCAAATTGGGTCCTAGTTTTTGTCAGGTTCAAGAGAATAACCCAACTACTTTTTGTGGCTATAAACTTTGATTTAAAACCATGATGGATTGCCTTGTCGCTAGCTGTGTAGCCTTTCGCATGCTAACTAGCAAGCTAACAAAGTGAAGTTGATCTATGATCTATCAGCTGTAATGCACAGCAGACGGGCTAGTTTGCTATATCAAAACCAATATGAACACAGCAAATTAAGTGTTTTGAAGTATTTTACTGCTACGGCTTACAAACAGCTCTGTGTATGAGGGTTGTGGATCACATTGCAATGATTTCTGGGCAGGTTCTGCTCCCTCACCCCTTTCAGGGCTTATCTGATAAACTTTAGTTGAGCTGATGAACTAAACTGAAATGAAATGAACTGGTGGGACCAAGTGGACGAGGTCATGCTAAAACTGAATTGAAACAGCTGGACAGTTTATTGAAAAATCAAATTTACCCACAAAATGTAGCCAAGATATGTTTGGTGACTCAAGTTTGCTTCGTTAGCTTCAAGGCTAATGTGGCTAACATAGGCTAACAGGCTTGGTAATGTACACTTAACATTAGAATGGCTAAAAATGGACAAATTTAACAAGTCTATTTAAGATTACTTAACAACTTGACGTGGTTTGAGGTGAGTGACTTAGACATGCAGTTAGCTCGATGCTAATTTGAGGTAAACGTTGATTTCTTGCTAGCAAGTTAGCCTCACAGCTCCACAAGCAAACTGCAGACACTATACTTATCTGACTGCATTTGGGGTAAGACAGGATGCTTTTATCAAACCTGGGCCGTTCGTAAACGTATTTTAAAGGAATTTTAGCTCTTTTTTTGTCCTTCTATGCTTCTATGCTCCCTCAGGATCCTCAGTGAGATTACTTGAAACTAGGAGTGTGACAGAAGAAGAAAAAGAAAAGGTTCTAAGTTCTGTTTAGGTCCATCTCGAGATACTAAAGTCAGCTTTATAAGGTAATTTCCCTTTTTTCTTTTTGCTCCTAGCTTCTACCTCCCTTCACTCGCAGCAAGCTATCACGCCTCAAATGTCTAGAAACGACCTTTGCTTGTTGATACAAATTGTATCTATTTCTTGATTGTAAAAAAAAGAAATTATGAGCTGTACAGTATCATCTATATACATATATATAAATATATAGTTATATAAAAAAAGCTTAGTTTTATTTAAAAGGATAAAGAGACATTAATGCCATAATGTTAGTGACACTATGTGTCACTAGTGTAGCCCATACAGAAGGCTTCTTTCCTGCCGGGCAGACATCTATAGACAGGGATTTCTCTTTCTCTCTCTTTCTCTCTCATTCTGTCCCTTTCCTCCCTCAGCTTTACCTCTACACGGCGCTACGTGTGATGTGCTAAGTGAACTAGGGGTGCACGATATATCAGCGGCTTATATATCATTCGCCGGTAAATGTGAAAATATCATTATTGTTATTTTCGGTCCGATTTCGGAATTACAGCCGATAATTACAGCCGATAATTACAGCCGATAACTTGGCGCCTCATCTGTGGCTTTCCTGTTCACTGAAATGGATAGCATAGCATAGCATAACTTTACATTACTCTGCCAGTGTAGTAAGAGTATGTGCTAAATACATAAATGTTTATAATAATCGTCTTATTTGGCTATATTTTTCGATTAGAGTTTTCACACCAAGTTTCACATCAAGCTCAAGTTAAATGATCATTTATCGGTATTGGTATGGGCTGTAAGTCTCAGACTTCAAAATCATTCATTTAAGATTCTTCTATTTCGTAATTATAATACGAAATAATTTTTTTCATCATTTATGATTCAGAAATATTAAAAATACAGCAAATTCACAAATCTGTCTGGAGCCTGTTTACACAGTAGTAGATGTTTTGTATTTAAATTTTTCAACTGTAGATTATCTACAGATGCTTTAATTGCTTTACTGATCATTTTCAACAGTGAGTGTTTTACATGCACTTAATAATCCGATCATAATCTGATTTCTGCAGTTATCTGATTATTCAAGTGGTCATGTAAACAGCACACTCTGATTTCTTAGATCAGATTTAGGTGTATAAATCTGATTAAGAAATCCGATAAAGAGGCTGGATTTGCGCTCAATAATCAGATTTCTAAGCCCAAGTGAACTCTTACTCTGATTTCTTTCATTTTTCTCAGTCCCAAATACATGCCCGACAAAATGAAGGATTTAAATATTCTTCGTCTCCTAGACAATGTCTGTTCATATTTTCAGGTAAAGTGGTGTGATGTTTTCAAAAAAAGCCGCAGCATGAAGTTTAAGTTTTACGTTTCGTTTACATCACGTCTTCTTCTATGAGTTTATTGGCTGGTTGTAGCAGAAATCTGATTACTGTCTGACTCAGGTAGACCTGGAGTTCCCCCATTATTTGATTAACCAAGTGAATATAAACGCTTTGATTGGATTACTGACAAAATCTGATTTTCTGCAGTTATTGGATTATTAAGTGCCTGTAAACACAGTGTTAAGATTAGGTTTAGGATTTGGGTGAGTTATGGTTAGGATTAGGTTTGGGCTATAGCGAAACAAAACAAGTAAAGTTAGGCCTTCAAAAAAGAGTAAAACACCTTAACGATAATGCTAACTTCTGCTAGCGCCCCTATGGGATTCTAGTAGTGTGTTAACACTATGCCAACGCTTGTATACATTGAAATTTTTTTGGTAATTCTAGATTTAACACAGACGTTTGAAGCTTGTAAAGGAAATTCCATGTGATTTATCTGAAGCTTGTAACCGACAATATTAGATATCTAAGCTTGTAGCAGTTTTACAGTGAATCTTTCAGTAGAGAGTTCTGACATAGAGCTGCCGCCGCTGTTTTCCATTCCTAACAACTGCTTAGACTACAGCTCGTATTCACAGTCAGTCACTTATCTAGAACCAGAAGGACTAGAGTGATGAAATGTTCTCATAAAATTGGTCCCATTGTAAAAACCTCTTTCACTTCCTCATTATGTTGGTAGTTAATCTAAAGTCTGAGGCCTTCAGTCCAGAAGTTCTAGCCAATAGGAGAGCTCGCTTGGCTGTATCTACCTAGATACCATGGAGAAAACAATCCTGATTGGACAATTTTGGACATTTGAAGCCCTCTAAATATTCAACACTGGTTTAGCATTAGATGAGTATCTACAGTGGACTCAAAATAAACAGATTTTTTTTTTAATTTACAGTGATGGAAAATAAATTGAAAATTGTATTTTTGCCAGAAAATAAGCACATACTTTATTGAACATATAGTAATTCAAAATTGATGCAGTTGAATTTCTATCTTTTCCACTGCTGGTATCGGCCACATTCAGGCGTTAAGTATCGGTTGTGTTTATCGGTCGGGGAATTCCGTATCGCTGCATCTCTGAACTGAAGCGGAGTGTAAATTCTCGGTGGAAATGGAAATTTACTCCAGCAGGAAGATTCTGCGGCATCCTGTGACTTCACCACTGCCCACGTCTACATCTCTCTCTCGCTCGCTCTCTCTCTCTGACGTATTGATCGGGGGTGACATACACATTCACACGCAGACTCTGTGCTCCTGTCCAAATATATAAATATATATAAATATATACATATCTATTTTTTCCTTTGTAAATATTGAAAATCGAAAATTTAACCACTTAGATTTGCACAGTATTAGTGCTTTTTACAAACACGCACATAAACACTCACACACACACTAAAACGATGTACCAGCGAACCCGAGCAGGACCACTTGCGCGCACGCACACACATGCATACATGGACATGTGGGTTGCCATGGCAACCACATTTAGCTTGGGTTACTCTGTGTTAAAAATAATATCAATGAATAACTATGGAAATTATGGACTTTTGTGTATTCTAGTGTGGATTTATGGTGAACTCAGCTTTTTTTTTCCCCTTTTTTTGTTTGTTTTGTTTTGAACACCGTCAGAGCATGAAGGCAAGAACTAAGTGAAAAACAAACAAAAAAAATAATTGCTGATGGATTATTTGGAATGGACTAATCTAAACTAAATGGACTGACCACATGAGCACTTGTACACAATCGGATGAGTTTTGTCGCAAGAGTTGTTTTGAGTATTGAGGTGATACACACACACATGTACATGCACACACACACACACACACATACACACACTCTTTAACTGCCTTTATAGAATCAAAGACTCTTAACTCTTAAAACATACATATATATAAATATACACATGCAAAGACATATAAACAAAATATACAAACCTCAATTCCAAAAAAGTTGAAAAAACTATGTGAATTGCTAATAAAAACAGAAAGCAGTGATGAAAACAGTACAAAGGCAAAATATTTAACATTTTATCTTATCAACTTTGTTGTTTTTTGTGAAAGTGCACCCATTCGGACATTGATATCTGCACATCACATTCAAAAAAAACGCAATTTAGGACTAAAAATGTTGTGGAACATCTTAAACAGGTGATGCAATCATGCTTGGATATGAAAGTAGCATCCTTAGATATAAAGGCCAAGTCCTTTATGTGAGAGAATTAGTTTGGCTTGCCAAAAAATGCATCAGCGCAATAAACAACGTTCCTCAACCAGCAACTGCAAGAATTTTTAGGTATTTCAATCTCCAAAAAAATACAACAGAATGATGTTCGACCTCCAGACAGCATTGCATTGAACGTCATGCTTCTAAGATGGATTTTGCCACATGGGCTTAAGAGTCAATGAATGCTGTCTGTTGCTGCATCCAAAAACGCAGGTTAAGACCGTACTCTGCACAGTGGAAGTCATATCAACAGCGTCTAGAAACGCCGCCGACTTCTCTGGGCTTGAGCTCATCTGAAATGGACTGATGCTCAGTGATAAGTATTGTGGTCTGACGAGTCAACGTTTCAGATTGTTTATGGAAATAATGGATGTTGCGTTCTTTGGGCCAAAGAAAAGGACCGTCCAGATTGTTACCAGCATAAAGTTCGAAATCCAGCATCTGCCATGGTGCAGGGGGGTTATTAGTAGGTAATCTACACATCTGTGAAAGCACCATTAACACTAAACACATTCTGGAGCAACATATGCTGCCTTCTAGATGCCGTCTTTTTCACAGACATTCATGTTTAAATTCAACATGACAACAACAAACATTCTAGTACTAGACTGACTTGTCTGTCTTCTATTGAAAACATGTGGTGCATTATGAAGTGCAGAATACACGAAGGCCCTGTATGGTTGCACAGCTGAAGACTTCTATAACGGAAAAATGGCAAAATGTTCCACTTTCAAAACTGGATCAAATGTTGGATTCGAAAGATTATTAAGAGCTGTTAAAAGTAAAGGTGATGAAACACAGTGGTAAACATGTTCCTGCCCAGCTTTTTTGGAACGTGTTGGAGGCATCAAATTTGGAGTAAGTGTACATTTAAACCATAAACTCATAAAGTAAAACTTCAAATATTGTTTTTCTACTGTTTCCAATTAAATACATGTCAAACAGAATTTTTAATCACTGCTTTCTGTTTTTATTTCTAGCATTCTCAGCTCTTTTGGGAACTAATGTTTTGCCTAATTACACTGTAGTGAATCTGAATTATGTAAAAATAGGAATATAATGCTAGACAATGAAAGTTATCATGGAAATCAATTTTAATGCTACATCTAGAATTTTCTGAATGTCTGACAAACCAAAAAAATTGTTTGGTTGGGAGAAAAAAAAGGAAAATTTGGGTTGGGGGGGGAAAAAGGGAATTCCACTGATTGTTTAAAATTTCTCCATTGGTTGTTTGTAAAGACTTGGATTTCTTGACAGTGGTGGTGATAGGAACCAGGGGTCGCCATGACTACAACACAAATATAGACATTTTATTTACTATCCAAAACCACCAGTGAACCTACATGAGTTTTATATGGAGTGTTGATGATGGAAAATAGTGGAAAATCTGAAATAATAAGTTTTCTTTGGGGACTATTTTGCCTCATAACTTCCTGAATATTATTTATTAATTTTCTGTCAGGGAGCTTTTAGAGGTGGACGTCTGGTTCCTATCACCACCACTGTGAACAATTCTGACTTGGTAAGTTTATCTATAACAGAGCGTTTCACACCAAACCACTCTGAACGACCGTTTACATGTTAACCATCTAAATATGCAGACATTTTAAATCTGTGGAATTCCCCTTTGATGTTTTCTGGGCAGTTTCTTTGGGTCGCTGAATCTGTAAACTAAAAAAAGATAAACATGTATGTATGTATAAAATACCAGCTAACACACACCTACACACACTCTCATGCACCCCGTCTCAGGAACCAGCAGATTTATTACAAACGTAAACCTTCAGACAATATCCTCGATGTTTTCTATAATGAAATGATTATCGCGCTTTTCAAAAAAGTCCAATTTGTGAATTAGTGCAGATGACCTCTTAATCGTGTCCTCAAAATCAAACCGAGCTGTTTTCTTTTCCTTTATCGTATCGTGGTTTTTTATTTTTAATTCTTTTCTTTTTTAATTTATCGATGCACTGTTCCAGGTTGGCTGAGTGATTTGAACACTTTGAAGTCTCGTGTTGTAACAATGACATACGGTAGTATGTTTTATTCTATGTTGAATGAAACATTTGCTTTTTGAAACTTGTTTTAAAACGTTAAAACAACGAAACGTGAACCCTCCCCCCCAAAAAAGAAGATGAACGAACTTTGTAACTCTTTGGGTCTGTAGACTCAAACAAAATGTAAGTCTCAATGACAAAATGTGTTTGTTTTCTTCAATAAAGCCAAACCCTGTTGGTAAAATTGTCATTTTTCTCTTTTTTTGGTCTGATTTCTTCCTAAATGTTGTGCTTCCTTACAATTCCTTACAACTTCCAGTAACTTTCAGCTGAATAGACGTTGAAACAAAAGTTAACTTGCTTATCAAGGACAAGCCCTGATTCCTAGTATGCGAAAAGACCATCTTTAATTTAATTATGCCATAACTTGCCTTTACATACAAGTTATTCATTTTCAAGGAGATATCTCTGAGGAGTCAATGTTTCCATTGACTTTCTATGCAAATTGCAAAGAATAAAGAAAAACGCTGCCAACTTCTCTGGGCTCTAACTCATCTGAAATGGACTGATGCTCTGTGGAAACGTGTATTGTGGTCTGAGGGGTCAACCTTTCAGATTGTTTATGGAAGTAATGGACAACGTGTTCTCCAAGCCAGAGAAGAAAAGGACCATCCAGATTGTTACTGGCGTAAAGTTCAAAATCCAGCGTCTGTCATGGTATTGGTGGGTATTAGTAGGTAACCTGCACAGCTGTGAAAGCACCACTAACACTGAGCATAGTGACAGACATTTTTGAGCAACATATGCTGCCTTTTAGCCGCCATCTTTTTCAGGGACATCCATGTTTATTTCACCATGACAGCACCAAAAAATATCCTGCATGTGTTACAACAGCATGGCTGCATAATCAGTGTGTGGGTGCTACACTGACCTGTCTGTTTCCTGTTGAAAACGTGTGGTGCATTATGAAAGTAAAATCTGCAAAAATACATTGTTTAAGCAACAAGGCTGCAAGATTTATCTCTCCTTTATTTGGAAAAAATCTCATTATGAGATTCATAACCCACACATTCATACTAATAATGCAAATCTGTAAGTTAATGTAAAGAGATTTTATTCCAAGTGATTTTAGAGCATTTCTATTGGTCCATTCATCATGAAATTTTCACATAACATAAAGGACAGCTGGTGTGTTGAAATGATGTAGAAAAATAAAAATCGATACATGGTCTTCTTCGGACAGCAGCAAAATTTACACTAATATTGACGTCTTGTACGTCTATAAGCACATAAATTCTCGTGTTTGTTCCAGGAAACTTGTTCGGGGACGTTTCCAAGAGCTGAGCAAACAAAATATTTTTAATTTGTCCAAACAAAATCAACTGAAAATCATATTTCAGTACATCATGGCATAGATTATGATTGCTTTTAACATTCTATAAGCATCAAAGCTATTTCCTGATACAAAGTGGTCTTTTAAATTAAGTTTTTGGGGCCTTATTCATCAATATCTTCCTAAATTTCTTCTTAAAAGTGTTCTTGAGAAAGATCCTCAGAAAAAGTCTCCGTCAGTTTCATGACGTGTTCTTAAAGCGCAGAACTGTTCTCACCTTTGTAATCTTGAGTGTGTGTAGATTCTGTTTTTACCCTAAGAACAAACCCCAGATAAGAAAACACTGGTGAATGTCAGAATCTTCGTAAAAACTACGTAAATGGGTTTTAAGAAGAAATTGCTTTTTAAGAAATGTCGGCGAATAAAGCCCAATGAAAGAAGCAGAAGACTGAACAGGAAATCAGGTTTATAATTTGTGACATCACCTCATAGTTTAAGATAATATGAATTAAGCGATGTGAGATACTGGTGCACGTAAAAGATGTAGACAAAATAATGGAAACAGCGACATAAAAACGTCCCATTCTGATATATTCACAATATTCAAAAAGCAGTTCTAAACAATTCACTCATTTCTCATTTGTTTTTATTCGTTTACCGCAATGCCAATAATGTGCATGCTGGGAGAAAAAGAAATGACAATATTTACAGTAAAGTATGTAACAGCTTATGAAAGATGAACAGGTGAGTGGACCAAATTAAAGGTGAGCTGAACTGTACATGTCAAAAATAGCCTATAAAAAAATAACAAAAACAAGAAAACCGTAAGGTTGAAAGGTGAGTTTGATGTCCTGGATGGATGAGTAACCAGCTGTATACAAAATTTGGCCCTCAAAACCCTCAAAAATGACTACAGAAGCTCAAAAACTTTCATAACCCAAACAAAACTGAATATCTTCAGCTTCATAACGTTTTCAGTTGGATACAAAAGTTTGACCACCTCCGGTGAAATGATGTTTTGTCGCTCTTCTGAGTGAAAATATGTGAATTCATCCTCACAGAGAACACAAATATGACAATTTTAGTTCACTATTTCTATTTATGCGGCCTGTAGAGGGCGTGTTAACTTTTTTTTCGCTTTCATTTATTTTCACAAATAAACAAAAAATGGAATTTGACCAGAGGTGCCCAAAATTGTATGACTTTTTTTATGACTTCTATAACAATAATGACTGTTATTGTCACCCGGCAAGTGCAACAACAGGTGGGTGGGGGTGAAGACAAAATGTTTAACATTTTGGGGAAAAAAATAAAACGATATTTAAAAAAATTAAAAGAAAAAATTATAATAATAATGTATAGCGTGCCATAACTTTTGCACAGGTCACATTTTATATTTTTTCCTCTCCGATATCCTAAATTCAGCAAAAAAAAAGCAGTAATTGTAAACATACTGTCGCTGTCAGAACCTCGTATCTCCAAAACGAAAACCTTTTACAGGAGAAGGAAAAACATTATCAACTTTTAATGGACGTAACAGTAAGTAATTTTGGGCTGTTTCTATTGGTCCATTCATCATGGCATCATAGCACAATGCAAAGTTTTTAAATGTGGCCATTAAAAATGAATGAAAATAGAGTTTTTACACAACAGCAACTATAATATGAATCACGGAACAAAACCTTGTATCGCCAACCTTTCCATTATTTTGGACAGTCCCCTGTTTATGCATCTCTGCACTGGCACTGTCAACAGAAAAGCATGTATTTCTGAAACAGTAACTTGAAAGGAGACAGAATGAACGTTTTTTAATGTGTATTAATGCAGCAGGTTTGCATTCCAAGCGATTTTCATAAAGAAACGCTCACATAAGAGAAGCTGGTGTTTTTTCTAACAGAGTAAAAAAACACTGGGAACAGAAAAACTGAAGTTTTCATCGTACAAAAACAGTCGAGTACGTATGCACACACGTACGCTGCAGCGGTGTGTGTTCTAGAACAGCTTTAATCCGGCCTTCAGTTTGCTGAGGTCGTTGTGGGTCCACAGCGGCCCGTCTGATCCGGCTCTGCTCTGCATCAGCCCACTGCAAACAGAGATACGGACACTACAGCAGACCGCAAAAGGACACACAAGCCACCAAACCTAATCTGGTCACCTCTCACCTTGTATTGGCATGGGGAGGGGGGATCTGGTCCAGCTCCACCTGCTGGTCAAACACGGTCAGTGTGGAGTACGTCTCCACCATCAGACAGGAGGGGTCCTCCGACTGGCCCGGAACCTTCCCCAGCGGGTACAGTTTCCAGGGGACCTTATCTAGAGGAGCACAGGAAAGTGTGGGGTTTTATACATCAGCGCCGACTCCACAAAACCAAAATAGAGAAGGAAAAGACATTAAAGGGGAATTCCACCAATTTTTCTAAATTATTTTGCATAATTCAGTGTTTGAGATGTAAACAGAGAGATTCAGAGTGGTTTGGTGTGAAATGGTTCAGATGTCTTTACAGTGGTGGTGATAGGAACCAGGGGTCGCCATGACTACAATATAGACATTTTATTTACTATCCAGAACCACCAGTGAACCTACACAAGTCTTGAGAGTTTATATGGAATGTTGATGATGGAAAATAGTGGAAAATCTGAAATAATAAGTTTTCTTTGGGGACTATTTTGCTTCACAGCACCCTGCATATTATGTATCCCTCCACCATGAATGGTGTTTAAGGCCAAAATCTTCTCAAAACTATCATAAAACAGTGTCTCAGTCATCAGGTAGTGAATTCATAACCATTTCATGTAGTAACTTTCTGTGAGGGAGCTTTTAGAGGTGGACGTCTGGTTCCTATCACCACCACCGTGAACAATTCTGACTGTAAGTTTCTCTAGAACAGAGCGTTTCACACCAAACCACTCTGAATGACTCTGTTTACATCTTGACCACTTAATTATGCAGAAAATTTTCAAAAATTGGTGGAATTCCCCTTCAACTTTTAATAGAAGTTAAAGGAACGATAGTAATTTTGGATTATTTGTGTTCGCTGTGCCATTTTAACACAGTCTAAAGGGCAACTGGAATTTTAAATCAAGTGGGAAAAAAATAAAAGGCACGGTTTTGTTTTAACAGCGATAGTATATACAGTCAGATGCAATAGTTTAGGCGCCCCCGGTTCACTTTCTGAGTGAAGATAAGTTAACACACATTTTAATTACTGCTGATTTGTTAAATTTAACATATTGGGAAAAAGACAAATCATTAAATGTGGCCTGTGAGAAACTTATGGCACATTTTATATTTTACTTTTTCAAATAAGTTAAACTCAGTAAATAGGAAAAAGATATTGGGCGCTAAAATTTGCAGGACGCCGCAGTAACAAATGGCCTATTTAGGTTAAGTGTGTTCCCTGTAGAGGGTGCGTTAGCTTGGCTTCACTCAAATCAACAAAGCAGGTAAATTCACCAGGGAGGTGTTCCAGCTTTTGCATACAACTATACATTAAATCACAGGTGTGTGTGTGTGTGTGTGTGTGCGTGCGTGTGTGTGTGTGTGTGTGTGTGTGTTATACCTGTACACACACTCCACGGTGACCCGCGTAACACTGCGTTTCTCTCCTGGATCGTTTCAGCGCTCAAATGCTCCTGCAGGTCTAGAGTGGGCGTGGTCTGCGCCGACCCAGGGGTGTGGTTTGGAGAGTGGGCGTGTCCGTCCTGTGTAGCCCCACCCAGTCTCTCCTGCAGGCTCTCCAGTGTGTATACAGGCTGGGAGGAGTCAGTGCTGTTGGGTGAACAGTCGCCGTGGTTACTCTGCGTGTAGATGCTGCAGAGGCGGAGCAAGTTCTGCTGTGTTGCCGAGGGGAGGGGCTTATCCATGTCACTCAGAATCCTGAGAGAACATAAAGAAATTGATGAGATGTTTCTGTGAAGGTGGGAGGTTTTAGGTTAAATCTTCACTCATTAAAACTGATCTATTTGTACTGAACGGTGAACCACATCTGTCATTTTCACAGCGATACGTTTTTATCACGATACTTGAGCCTCTTTATGACCTCGCATTTAAGAGGATCCAGTGACAGTCAGAGGAAAAACATAAAACAAAAACGTATCGGGTGGGGAAACGTTCCGTTTACCACAGCGTGCAAAAGCAGCTGTTTTGCTGTCATAAACATCTTAGAACCAGAAATGCTAATATGACCGTATCACTGCCGTCGGAACCTTGTATCTCCGTTTTTGTCATTTTTCGGTTTTTGACATTATTTGAAAATTCCTTTAGCCCTTTACAGTGTGTATAAATTTCATGATGAATGGACCAAAAGAAATGCCCCAAAATGACTTGGAAAAAAGTCTGGTTCCATGACTTACATTAAAAGTAAAGTAGGTTTTTTTCCTTTTCCTGAAAAGTTACTTTTTTGGAGATATGAGGTTTTCTTCCGACAACAGCGATACATATAGCCAGAAATCCTGAGTCTAATATGGTCATATTAGGATTTCTGGTTCTAAGCTGCTATATATATTTGGATTTTTTCCAATTTTCTCCCCAATTTAGTCGTCTCCAATTCCACCCGCTAGTTAGGACTCCCCCAATCACACGATGCTATCAACACTAGGAGGGTGAAGGCTAACACAGGCTTCCTCTGAGACCTGTGAAGCGCCACTGCATCATTTCAAACTGCCGCTCAAGCAACGTCACTGGACAGCCGAACGCGCTCGGAGGAAAGCGCCAACCACTGGTTCTATTTCGCCAGCTAACAGACGCCTGCGCTGACTAGCATCACGCTGAGTGATGGGGGGAGAAGGAGGGCCATCCTACCCACCCAGAGAGAGCGAGGCCAACTGTGTTCTCTTGGACTCCTGGCCACAGACGGCTGTAGCATCACTGGGGATCGAACTGTCTGTCCACACCCAGGACCGATTCTGGGCTTGTCTGAGGGAGGGGCTCATTATCACTGCTTTGCTTTCACAGACAAAATTTTTTTTTCCTTGGATACAAACGCTTAAGTGGCGAAGAACAGCGCTTTTGGGAGACACACAGTGGTGGACAGTAATGAAGTAAATGTAATTCGTTACGGTACTTAAGTAGTTTTTTGGTGTATCTGTACTTTACTGAAGTATCTCCATTTTGGGCGACTTTTTACTTTCACTCCACCACATTTCAAAGTCAAATATCTCACTTTTTACTCCACCACATTATGAGAAATCTGTCGTTCCTTTTGGTTTATGTGTGTATAAAAATGTAACATGTCAAAACGAAAGAAGCGCAAAGCAAGAACACCAATCAGGGCACAGCGGTCACTTTGTTTTGAGCTTGTTTTGACCTGTTAGTCATACCGACCCAGTGCAGCACACGGTTCAACATCAGTGCAGCAGTGTAAAATTTTGGGAGAGTCTATTCAACATAAATGATGAACTAACCTAACTCTGTGTAAACAGACCACAATATAGAAATATGTACTCATATGCAGTTGTGACCGACGTGTCTTTATTCTGAATTTATACAAACACTATTTCATTTTATAGTAAACTAGTTTTGTCTAGGTTATGTTTATGAACAGAGACCTACAGATGCAGTTTAGTAAAGGAAACTCATTTGTGAACCTGAGTTTAAAGTTTTTATTAAACTTAAACTTGTAACTAAATTGCATTAAGTTAATTAATCTTGTAGTACTTTCACTTTTGATACTTAAGTACATTTGAAGGCAAATACTTTAGTACTTTTACTCAAGTGGAGGTCTAAAGGGAGGAACTTCTACTTTTACTGGAGTAATATTTTACCCTGGGTATCTCTACTTTAACTCAAGTACATGGTTTGTGTACTTCGTCCACCACTGGACACACGGCATTTCACCATGCGGGAGCACTTTTCCCTTTCCCCACCACCATGCAAATTAAAAAAGGGAAGTGGCGCCGTAAGTCGAAGCAGTCACGTTATGAAATGATCTAGTCACGCAGCCCCACACGTGGCGCCGATGGCGGATAGCTCGCACACGTGCAGCCCGCCGCACCAGAGCTCTTTGGAAGCAAAACCCAGACCACCGATTTCAGGAGGACCAGAGATTCTGGCTCGAAAAACAGCTTTCACACTCGACCAAATGTACCAAACTCACAGAGCGGTCCTCGGTCCGGAAAACAACTCTAGTTTGAAAACACCCTTACTTTAAGCCAGTGGTCACCAACCCTGGTCCTGATGATCTAGCATCCTGCAGAGTCCAGATCTAAACACAATCTGCCAGCTGATGAACTTCTGAAGAAGTCCTTGATGGGCTGGATCAGATGCTTTAATGTGAAGGTAAGAGTGGGCAGCATGTGAGATGATCTGCAGCAAAGCAGATCTCCAGGAGGAGGTTTGGTGACCACCGGATTAAGAATTTGGATATTAAGACAGCAAGCACAGTTAATTCTCACGCATATCATAGCAACACAGATCAGCTGAAATTCTCTAAATAATTCAGCCGATCGTGTGACGGGGAAAATCTACTAATTGGGATTCTGGATGGTTCTGATTGTGCGTCTCCAGTTAAAATGGTTCATCATTAAATAATACAATATTGAGTTTTGGCTTCCAATGTATCAACACCAGGTAAAACCTAAAATATTGTGATGATTTTTTTCCCCTCAATTTTCTCCCCAATTTAGTCGTCTCCAGTTCCACCCACTAGTTCTGACTCCCCCAGTCACACGATACCGCCAGCGCTAGGAGGGTGAAAGCACACACAGGCTTCCTCCCAGACCTGTGAAGCGTCACCGCATCTTTTCGAACTGCTACTCATGCAACGTCATTGGACAGCTGAACGTACTTGGAGGAGACGCTAACCACCAACTCAGTTATGTCAGCTGACAGATGCTTGCGGTGGGTGATGGGGAGACGGGGGGCCATCCTGCCCACCCAGAGAGTGAGGCCAATTCTGCTCTCTTGGACTCCCGGCTATAGCATCACGAGGGATTGAACCCACGATCTCCTGATTGCAGGGCAGAAAACTGTGATATTACACTCCCAACTCCAGTGTACGTGTGCATGTGTACATACTGTTGCAGCAGAAACGGCGTAGCTGGACACGGAGCATTCAGACACGCAGTTATCAGATCCTGCCACTGGAACAGAACTCGACTGACAAAAATCCTCTCCTTCATCATCTTCATCCTCCTAACGGCTTTCGACTCACCTGTTACACACAAACACGGTGCAGAGCTCACGCTAATCAGGCTGCTTCACCACAAAACATGCACTTCCAAAGAAAATGACCATTCCTGCTATCGATCTGATGCCCAGTCCTGAACCTTTACAGGCCAAACGCAAATGTAGTTCATTATATAAGTATTAATGAAGAACAGAATTGTGTAATTATGTAATAATAAGACAACATCACAGTAATAACTGACTTCTAAAGGTTAAACTAGACTCTATGAAGTCCCTTCACTGCAAAGAATGGTATCTTGCCAAGTGAAAAGATCTTAAATCTAGTCGATAAATCTAATATCTCTCATTTTGAGATTGGTGTGCACTTAATTCTAGACTTTATTTACTTGTTTTAGGAAATTCAACTAAAATTATCTATAATTTTGCTGGTTTCAAGCACATTTCTTAAAACAAGCAAAATTATCTGTAAATATAGTGAGTAATTTTACTTAATAAAATTATTTAAAGCAAGTAAAAATGTCTAGAAATAAGGTAAATAATCATAAATGAAGCTTACGACAATCTCAACAGGAGAAACATTAGATTTATTGACTCTATTTAAGATAATTTTACGCGACAAGATACCATTTTTTGCAGTGTTCATTGTCTCATCTGACACAGAACGAGCTGAAGGTGTGTCATACTTCTGTTGTTGCAGTGCAGAATCTCAGAGATCCAGGCCGAGATGTAGTAAGCCCTGTGATTGGTTGGCTCGTTAGACAGCTCGGCGAATAGCTTGTCCAGGATTAGAGTGATAAACGAGGGCAAGTTCAGGACCTTCCACAGCGGGAACCAGAAACGGAGACAAACTCTCGGCAAACATGGAGTTAACGGGTCCAGCAGGTCCTCTGGGGAGGGAGGGTGAGAGAGATAGAGCAGACAAAAGAGAGAGAGAGAGAGAGAGAGAGAGAGAGGGAGAGAGAGAGGGGGAGAGAGAGAGAGAGAGAGACCATTTGGGAGACATTAAGTAAGTATACTGACAGGCAAGTAAGTCAAATCTGCCCACTTGTCCTCTTAAACCAGATTTAGATCAGCCAAGACTAATTTGCATCTTTCGTTCAGAACTGGAGCTATGAGGCTAATGCTGCTAACAAACAGTGGAACTCAATAGTCACCCAAATAGCACAAATGCTATCAAGCGCTGACACAGAAAACAAACGAGTAAAGATTAGAAAATAAAGAGTTTTAAGAGTAAACCTAATAAGATAAGCAAGATTTCTATAGATATTTACGAATTAGAAATTATTTTAGCAAATTACGCAAAAATAATTTGATTCGGGCTTTTATTCTGTAAACTGAAGGATATTTTACCTAAACGGCCCACTAGATGTATTCATTTGTTCTTCAGTTGGTGGAAAATGTGCATAAACGTGCTGTAGATGGTTCTATCTATAAACAAAAGGGTTCTACATAGCACCCACAAGGGCAAGCTTGACTCCGTTACAATAGAAGAACCCTTTTGGGTGCTATATGAACTCTTTTCAAAAAGGTTCTGTATAGAACCATCTACAGCACATTCTCCATCAATCTGAAGAAACCTATAATGACGCAAAGAACCCTGTGCTAAAGGGGTTCTTTGAGTGTTCATAATGCTATTTAGAACCATTTTCTTTACTGAAGAACCACTGAAGTATGCGGCCTGTGCCACATGCTGTATTTTCAGTATATTTTAGTATGTTAAATTCAGTAAATATACACAGTAACTGTATTAAAATGTACAGAAGTGTGTCTCTGTAGAGGACGTGTTCACTTATTCACACTCAGAAAATCAACAACACATGGAACTTGTCCATGGGCGCCAAAACTTTTGCATAGGACTGTACGTTACTGTGTGCTGTGTACCTGAAGGGTTGATGTCCAGCGACTCCAGCTGCTCTGCTGTTGGGATCAGAAAGCCATCCTGCACTAAAACCCCCACCAGTACATCTCTGTACAACACAGACGAAGATTTTTCAGTAGTTTAAAGATGTAAAGATGTAAACAGAGTCGTTTAGAGTGGTTTGGTGTGAAATGCTTGTCAGACTGTTCACAGTGGTGGTGATAGGAACCAGACGTCCACCTCTAAAAGCTCCTCACAGAAAGTTACTACATGACATGGTTATGAATTCACTGCCTGACGACTGAGACACTGTTTTATGATAGTTTAGAGAAGATTTTGGCCTTAAACTCCATTCATGGTGGAGGGATACATAATATGCAGGGTGTTGTGAGGCAAAATAGTCCCCAAAGAAAACGTGTTATTTCAGATTTTCCACTATTTTCCATCATCAACATTCCATATAAACTCAGAAGACTCGTGTAGGTTCACTGGTGGTTCTGGATAGTAAATAAAATGTCTATATTTGTGTTGTAGTCATGGCGACCCCTGGTTCCTATCACCACCACTGTAAAGACATCTGAACCATTTCACACCAAACCACTCTGGATCACTCTGTTTACACCTCAAACACTGAATTACAGGGACATTTAGAAAAAATGGGTGGAATTCCCCTTTAAATGGTCATATATTGTGCAGCACATTTAAAATATGAATTATGAGTTCAGAAATCACAGGTTGATAAACGAGCGCGCACACACACACACACACCTGGACTCGGAGCTGAACTGTTTGATCTGAGCGAGGATCCAGCTGAGGTCAGCGGTGGCGTCGGGCCAAGGGCCGTGCTCTGAGTTTCGGCTCTGCAACTCCTCATAGACCTACAACACACATTACTTCATTAGTTAACCATTCAAATTACCCTGTTTAACACTTTAATATCAGAATTACTAAGACTAAACTAGAGTGTGAGCTATTATAGCAATAAGCTACGAGAGGCTGTGCATTACTGTGATTGTATCACAGGGAAGGGCGTTGTTAGGCACGACGAGAAGCAGAGTAAACCTCCCCTCCCTGTGATAAAATCACTGTAACGCACGGCCTCGAGTGGCTCAGCGCTTTTATAAAACAGTGGCCAATATAAAATTTGATAAAATATAAAAACACGACTTTTCAGAAAATAATAATAATTATTATTAATAATAATCGACATAAACAAGTATTCCGCCAAGAAATGTAGTTCCTTCAGAGTTCGGTATCGCTGCCAAGCAACCATGGACCGCTAAATGAGGAGAACGTTCGGTCGCCCATCACTGTAAACCCCATCACTTTCTCCCCCGTTTTTCTCTCTCTCTTCACCCCATCATTTTCTCCTCCATCTCATCACCCCATCACTTTCTCCTCCGCCTCATCACCCCATCACTTTCTCCTCCGCCTCATCACCCCATCACTTTCTCCTCCGCCTCATCACCCCATCACTTTCTCGTCCATCTCATCACCCCATCACTCTCTCTCCTGCTCTCCTCTCTGTCTCTCTCTCTCTCTCCCATCACTTCCTCCCCCATATGCCTCTAGTTGTCTCTCTCTACGTGTGTGTGTGTGTGTGTGTGTATATATATACATATATATTTACTCATGTATACGCACACGTTTATTTTCTCTCTCCATATCCCCCCTCTCCTGTCTCTCTCTCTCGCTGTCTCCCTTCTCTCTCTCTTCCTCCCACTCTCTCCTCTCCCCATCCCTCTTTTTCTTCTCACTCTCTCCCCTTATCCCTCACTGTCTCTCTCTGTCTCTCGCTCTCTCTCCCGCCTACACATCGAGCGTCACGGGGGGAAGGCACTCTTATTGGCTGTGCATATCGCCCACGGCAACCGGAGTAAATGCACTTAAGGGGGTTCACTGGAGGGAGTGAGAAAGAGAGGGAGGGGGCATAGAGAGACATAGAGAGTGACTGAGGGAGTGAGCAGAGAGACAAAAGGAGGAGCGGAGGGCGGCGCACCGAAACACGGTCGTGACCGGTTTGAAGAGCACGAGGGACGTCCTGACTGTCTCATCACTGAACCTGACTCATGCGTTACTCACGCTTCACCTCATTACCTGATCCGAAACTCCGTCTCACAGACGAGGTGAACTTTTTAAAGCGACAATTTGACCAAAAGAACAAACAAACACTGCGGCCGTCAGACGGGATCAGGAACCTAATCCGAATTTCCCTCGTTTGTTTGTTAGATATTTGAATATGTTAGTAAGAAGATTAATAACTGCAGTAAATGCTGGATTTTATGTTATTACTGTTATTAACATTATTGTTATTATTGCAAACACGCACAAAATTACTTATTATTACTATCATTTATTGTTATTGTGTGACTTTTAGCTTTCTGTGCTACAAAGCGTCCACATTCAGAGTGTTGGCTGGTCAGGAAAGTCCACTGACCGAATTTATTTCTGCCTATCTGCATTAAAAACCCATCTGATGTTTCCAAACAACCTTGTAAAATTTGAAATAAACTTAAATAATACGTTTTTAATGTTCAGGAAGGTCATGTTCTTCTCTCTGTTTGGTAGTCGTCATTTATGATAATGTTAGCAACTACCTGGAACACCAGGAGCTGCAGGAGAGGCCTTAAACATCCAAACAGAAGTTTTCTGCATTCAAATGTTTTATTTTTTTTTTTTAGATTCGATCGATGTTTGTCAAATTTTATTTTTTTATTTCACTCTTAATCCAAACGTAGTCGATTTATCACTGGAGCTACGATGCTAATGTAGCTAACGACGAACAGAAGATGATATACCAACCAATCAGCAGCATGGAAATCTGGACAAAAGTACGGATCAAATTCAAGTTCAAGCTCTTTTTTTGTCCATTTTTATGGATAACAGTAAGTCATACGCAATCAGATATGCAATATTAGCTACTATTATCCTGAACAGAATAAGACATTTCATTTTAATGCCTGAACAGGAAAATAATGTTTTATTCTTATTATTTTAATTTTATTTCAATTATTACTACGAATATTGTTGTCTTTCCTCATTATTATTACTAACTATTATTATTCGTTTGTTTTGCTGTGCTGTTGCATACATTCTATTTTTTTAGCTTTTTGTTTAAGCTTTGGAATAAAACGTAACTGGAAGACAGCAAAATAATAAAAAAAGCATATTATTATGCCCAATCTGGCAACCCTGAAGAGGTAGCTGGCGCTGTTAAGTGAGAGTGGTGGAGCTCCAGAGTAAAATGGAACAAGCAAACTTCAGACACTAAATGTGTCTCAGATAATCAGACCACGTTTAGAGTATAAAGGAGGAACAGCTTTAAGATCAGGTGTTAGTTTAGTTCATGCACAGAAGCAACTGGGAAAAAGGGAAAACAGCTTTTCTGCCCCATTTCACCCACATTTCTTAGGGTTTTACGACTGTTTACACAATAAAGTCAGAAACAACACCGTTTGTGAAACCTGACAGTGGGTGCGTTTACACTTAATGTCCCGATAACCGCAGAAAATCGGATTCTGTCAGTAATCCAATCAACGTGTTAACATGTTTGAGTAATCGGATAATGGGGAAACTCCGGGAAACTCCAGGTCTACGTAAGTCAGACAGTAATCAGATTTCTGCTTTGTAACCAGCCAATAAACTCACACAAGAAACGTGACGTAAACTTAAACTTCATGACGCAGCTTTTTTGCGCCACTTTACCTGAAAACATGAACAAACATCATCTAGAAGAAGAAGAATATTTAAATCCTTCATTTCGTCAAGCATGTATTTGGTTTCAGCGTCGCTCCAAAAGTGTTTTGCTGCGTCTCGCTTATTTCTGGTAGCGCCATCTGTTTTCGCACATGCTCAGACTGAGAAATCCGAAAGAAATCAGAGTAAGAGTTCACATGCGCTGAGAAATCTGATTACTGAGCTAAAATCCAGCCTCTTGATCAGATGTCTTAATCAGATTTCTAGATCAGAGTATGGTGTTTACATGACCATTTGAATAAGCGAATAACTGCAGAAATCAGTCGGCAGCTGTGACAGAAGAACAGCTAAACAACCTGGAATCAGCCAGAAATGAAGCAAACACCATTCGCCAAACGTGTAGTCTGATCTTCAGATCCAAATCTGACTGAGCCATAAAGCTGCCACAATATCAAGTTCAGCTCAGTTTTGTCAGTTTTTTCCAGATCAGTATTAATGTTGTTTTGTTCCAGCCAGTCTGTAAAGCATCTTACAGCCCGTTTAGTTTGGCGAATGGTGTTGGGTTCATTTCTGGCTGATTCCAGGTTGTTCAGCTGTTCTTCTGTCACAGCTGCCGACTGAAAAGCTGCTCAGTGGTGATGACAGTTTGGGAGTTTAGTGTCGTCTCATCTTCAGAGTCTGACCAAATCGGCTGTCGGTCAAATGTGATCTTAAAAGTGTCCATTTTCTGTTTGTGGCAAAGTAAGAAGTGAAAACGTTCAAATGGCTTGAGCGTCTCCTACAGCTGTCAAAGTCGTTGCTTAGCAACAGCATCTCAGCGGAGTGATGCAGTGTTTGTGACAAAACCGTGATGTTATGGTGAAATAACAGCATTGTTAGAGCGCTTCTCAGCCAATCAGCTCGCGTGGCCGAACTAACTGTTGTATAATGTACATTTAGAACACTGATGTTACGGTGAAGAGCGGAGAGGAGTAAACACTGTGCAGGTCTGTGTTTGTTTATTTGTGCACTTCACTCTAATGTTATCTCCAAAGCCCGACTGTATGATTAGAAAAGCAGGACTGTTAAAGGTGCTTCAGATTGAGCTCAGCGTTATCCAAGTCCCTTGGGTCAAACAGAAGGCCAGCGGGCCGAGTCGGGCGCGTGACACAGCCTATTTGGCCGGCAAAATGATTTTAGTTTTCTATTCTTACTAGCCTGAGATGCACTACGGTCCCCAGCATGCCCTGCAACACAGTGTGTGCGCTGACTAACAATCTATGGGCCAGCAGTTACACAGAAAGATACCTGGTGTCTAGTTCAAGCAAATAGGCCGTTTTATATTTAGATGTACTTTTGATTCAATGCCCATTTGCTGTTGCAGTTTTGGCATATTTTGAATAAACAGTGGCCAGTTTGGGTCAAAACATTAAGTAAAAATGAAATAAAACACAGCTGCCCCACAGATTTGCTGAGATTTTCTAATACGGCCCTTTCAGTGGTCGAGTTTGACGCCCCTGGTCTAAGTGGTTCAAACAGAATCCGATCGTATGAACCCTGTGGGCGCCATACGTGACAAAATTGGGGTTTTTATAAATTATTGCACAGTTTTGAACAAAGTCTTTCACCTTGTAAAGATCTGAGATGCTCTGCTGCTTGTTTGGGGCTGTGTGAACTGAGTGTAGAACAAAAGGAGCCCTTTTTTTAAAAAAAAATCGAGCTTAAGCAATTCGTAACACGCGAATCACAGCATGAGTCACATATAGAGCCCAGTAGTTGGTAATTGCAACTGCAGGCACACAGTGCCCTCTAGAGGACAGATGCGGGATTACACAGTGGGTGCTGAGTGGAACCAGGTTTATACACAATCACAGCAACTGTGCATTAACACTGATGGGCTGGAGTCGGTTCTGTATGATGATATATTAAAACGACTCTAAGCGCCGTGGTCAGAACACGGTCAGCACGCCAGCGTGGTGTCAGGTGTTATTTACCTGAAACTGTTCTCGTTCGTAGGAGATGAGCAGCTCTCGGGCCTTCTCTGCACAGAAAGAGAGAAAATAATCCATTAGCAGGACAAACGTGTGTAAAAATGACATTAAATCATTAAGAATTTAAAACAATCCGATTATTTCAAATTTTAATTTTAAAGAAGTTTGGATTTGTTTGTATAATAGCTGTAAAATCTCACTGTTATTCTAAACTACGGATGACAGTGAATAATATGTGAGATCACACACTGGAAAAAGATGGTTCTTCAGGGGTTCTTTAGTAAAGACAGTGGTACTATAAAGAACCATGAACACTGAAAGAACGTTAATGCTTAAATGGTTCTTCGCATGATGAAACGGTTCTTCAGATTGATGGAGAATGTGAATGTGTATATGGTTCTATGTAGAACCAAAAAAGGGCTCTTCTACTGTTACAAGCTGGACATCATAACAACAGCAGAACCCTTTTTGGTGCTATATAGAACCATATACAGCACATTCTCTATTAATCTAAAGAAATATTTCACCATGCAGAGAACCATTTAAATATGCAAATGGATCTCTGAGTGTTCACGGTTCTATGTAGAACCACTGTCTTTACCATGAAAGAAAACGAAGAACAATCAAGGTTTTCTTTTTAAGAGTGTATATGGAACCATTTCACGCTCAAATGGTTCTTTGAATGGTGAAATGGTTCTTCAGATCGATAGAGAATGTGTTGTAGAAGGTTCTATATAGAACTGTTTTGAAAATGGTTCTATGCACGTACCCAAAAGGGTTCTGCTGTTGTTAAGATGTCAAGCTTGTAACAACAGATAAACGCTTTTTGGTTCTATATAACTACAGTCTTTACCACTAAGCGAAATGAAGAACCATCAAGGGTTCTAAATAGAACCATTGTCTTTCTTTTTCTTTCTTTTTTTTGTGTATCCAAAATCTCCGTCCTGGGAAACTATTCTCACTCGTTTCTCACACAAATGACTCAAAACCAGTAAGAAAACAGCACAGAGTATAAAAACAGTGTATGTGTGTGTGAGAGAGAGAGAGAGTGTGTGTGTGTGTGAGAGAGAGAGAGTGTGTGTGTGTGTGTTTGTGTGTGTGTGTGTGTGTGTGCGCGTGAGAGAGAGGGTGTGTGTGTGCGTGTGTGTGCGTGTGTGTGAGCGTGTGTGTGTGTGTGTGAGCGTGTGTGTGTGTGTGTGAGTGTGTGTGTGTCAGAGAGTGTGTGTGTGTGTGAGCGTGTGTGTGTGCGCGTGTGTGTGAGCGTGTGTGTGAGCGTGTGTGTGTGCGTGTGTGTGCGTGCGTGTGTGTGTGTGTGTGTGTGTGCGTGCGTGCGTGTGTGTGTGTGTGTGTGTGCGAGTGTGTGTGTGTGTGTGTGTGTGTGTGCGTGCGTGTGTGTGTGTGTGTGTGTGTGTGCGAGTGTGTGTGTGTGTGTGTGTGTGCGAGTGTGTGTGTGTGTGCGAGTGTGTGTGAGTGTGTGTGTGTGTGTGCGCGTGTGTGTGAGTGTGTGTGTGTGTGTGTGTGTGTGTGTGTGTGTGAGTGTGTGTGTGATGTTCTGGTCTCTCTTTTTGGGAACAGTGCTGAACTGGAGGGTAAATAATAAGGGGAAGCGGAAGAGACGCCGTCCTTCACTCGTTCGCTCTGAACTCATTTCACAGCAGTCGTTATTCACCACGTTTCCACTCTGTCGCTTGTTTTTGTTTCGTCTCCACGCAGTAAAACTGTTTTTATTCGTTTTATGGTTGTTTTATTTCCAGGAGTCGATTCTGAGCTCCTGTTTTCCTGTTTACCATCCAGAACAGCAGATCAACAGAGAAAACGTCTAAATGTGGAATGACTTCATAAACCTCTCCACTGCAGGTCTGATCGCACCTGAAAACACGACTCGATACGCAGAACACAGGAACACAGGAACACAGGAACACAGCAGAAGCGGAACGTCTCTGTGAGCGCCGACGTCCACTCAGTTTATCACACGATGAAAACAAGCCCCAAAGAGAAAAACATAACTAACCACTACAGAAGTGCATTTCCTGGAGGAAAAGCGGTGCCTAGGACTTCGTTAAGCGGTTACTATGGTATTATACATGGTTGCTTGGGTGTTGCTAGGTAGTTGCTGTGGTATTCAAGGTGGTTGCTATGAAGTTGCTAGGAAATTGCAAAAGTGTTGCAAGAAGATTGCTAAGCTGTTGCTAGGGAGTCACCAAGGTGTGCTAAGGTGTTGCTAGATAGTTGCTGTGGACAATCATGGGGACTTGCCCCAAAGGTGTTGCTAGGTAGCTGCAGTGGTATTCCAGGTGGTTGCTGTGGTGTTGCTAAATGGTTGCCAAGGTGTTGCTAGATGGTTGCCAAGGTGTTGCTAGATGGTTGCTAGGGGGTTGCCAAGTTGCCAAAGGTGTTTGCTGAGGTGAAGCTAGACAGTTGCTGTGGTAGAGCCTTGGGACCTGCCAAAAGGGTGTTGCTAGGTAGTTGCAGTGGTTTCGAGATGGTTGCTATGATGTTGCTAGGTGGTTGCTAAGGTGTTGCTAGACAGTTGCTGTGATACAGTTCGGGAACCTGCCCAAAGGGTGTTGCAAGGTAGTTGCAGTGGTATTTGAGGTGGTTGCTATGATGTTGCTAGGCAGTTGCCAAAGGTTGGCTAGGTGATTGCCTGTGTTGCTAGAAGATTACTAAGGTGTTGCTAGGTAATTGCTAAGGTGTTGCGAGACAGTTGCTGTGGTAGAGCTTGGGAACCTGCCCCAAGGGTGTTGCTAGATAGTTTCAGTGGTATTCAAGAGGGTTTCTATGATGTTGCCATGTGTTTGCCTAGGTGCTGCTAGAAGATTTTCAAGTTGTTGCTAGGGGATTGCCAAAGTGTACCAGGTGGTTGCTAAGGTGTTGCAAGACAGTTGCTGTGGTAGAGCCTGGGGACCTGGCCCAAGGGTGTTGCTAGGTAGTTGCAGTGGCTTTCAAGATGGTTGCTATGATGTTGCTAGGAGGTTGCCAAGGTGTTGCTAGGTGGTTGCCTAGGTGTTGCTAGAAGATTACTAAGCTGTTGCTAAAGAGTTGCCAAGGTGTACCAGGTGGCTGCTAAGGTGTTGCTGGATAGTTGCTGTGGAAGAGCTTGGGGACCTGCCCTAAGGGTGCTGCTAGGTAGTTGCTGCGGTATTCCAGGAGGTTGCTATGGAGTTGCTAGGAAGGTGCAAAGGTGTTGCTAGAAGGTTGCCAAGGTGTATTAGGTGGTTGCTAAGGTGTTGCTAGACAGTTGCCGTGGTGGATCTTGGGGACCTGCCCCAAGGGTGTTGCTAGGCAGTTGCAGTGGTATTCGAGGTGGTTGCTATGATGTTGCTAGATGGTTGCTTAGGTGTTGCTAGGTGGTTGCCTAGGTGTTGCTAGAAGATTACTAAGATGTTGCTAGGTGGCCTCCAAGGTATTGCTAGATAGTTGTTGTGGTAGAGCTTGGGGACCTGCCCCAAGGGTGTTGCTAGTTGCAGTGGTTGTTGCCAAGGTGTACCAGGTGGTTGCTAAGGTACTGCTAGATGTTTCCCAAGGTGTACTGGATGGAAAGGTGTTGCTAGGTCGTTGCTATAGTATAAGCTACAGGTCGTAACGAATATAAATCAGATAACTACAGTGTTGTGTATTGCTTTGCAATGCGTAATTACTTTCAATGGAATTTTTGGCATACCTGCACTGCCCGGGTGCTTTGTATGGTGCCAGAGCATGAGTGCCGCGCTTACATGCTGCCTGATAATCTGTCAATAATCAGACTAATAGCTCAATCACAATACAATATAATACATCCATGTAGACACCTCAATCAGAATAGACTAGTCCGATTGAAGCCATTCAGAATACAGTTTCTATCTGATTGATCGAGGTGGGTAATCCTGTAAATAATCCGTTAAATAGAAGAATAATATCTGTGTAAACACCTGTATCTGATTACATTCCCTATCGGAAAGTCTGTTCTGATAACGTTTGTCGCGTCATAGTGAAAGTTTATACCGTTCAACATGGCGGAGCAGAAACTGGTCTGCAGAGGAGACGAAGTTTATGCTCTGATCTTTAAAAGACGGCGGTGGGACGGACGTCCAGCTTATGTGTCTCAGAACACGACGTCTTCCTCTCGGCCTTCTTTAATAAGGACATGTGAAGGACGTTTTCCTGAGTCTGACATCATTTTAAAGTGATTAAAAACACAAGCACTGCTCACTGCTGCTCATCTCACTCTGACGGGTCTCACGTGATGCTGGTTGTCATGGTAACGTCTACACTAAATGTTACTCTACACAGGCATAATGTTAGATCGGATTACTTGTAGTGTGAGTGTAAACGGAGATTTATCAGATTGTTGAGTAGAGTGAGAATAAACACCTTAGTCTCAGTCTGTAATCGGAATGTGTTCGATCAGATTGGCAGAAATCGTTGCATGTAAACACAGACAATGTTATTCATTACTTCTCTCACAAAAACACTGTCTCTCTCTCTCTCTCTCTCATACTCACTGTGTGCCTCTATGTCTCTCTGTCTTTTCGCCCTTTCTTCCTCGTGTCTTTTGCTCCTCTCCTCTTCGTCTTCCTCTCCCTCAGATGAAGAGCTCCAGTCCTCTATCAGACGGCCGTTCAGCTGTCTGGACCAGTACTCCTGCCGGAGCCAGTTTAAGATGAACTCGCAGCCTGCAACACACACACACACACACACACACACACACACACACACACACATATATATATATATACATATATATTAGTGATTAATACGCGAGACCCAATTCAACACAAACTGATTTCTTACATATCAGTCCTTCCTCTCCTTCTCTATAATGGGGCGCTTTTGACCTGCAGCACTGTGCAAAGAGGTAATTCAGCCCTAAACCTGAAAACCTGAAGTCCAGTTTTAGAAATTCTTAGTGGGCGGCACGGTGGCGCAGTGGGTAGCGCTGTCGCCTCACAGCAAGAAGGGCCTGGGTTCGATTCCCGGCCGGGTGACCAGGGTCATTTCTGTGTGGAGTTTGCCTGTTCTCCCCGTGTCTGCATGGGTTTCCTCCGGGTACTCCGGTTTCCTCCCACAGTCCAAAAACATGCAGTCAGGCTGATTGGACATGCTGAATTGCCCCTAGGTGTGAATGTGTATGTCTGTCTGCCCTGCGATGGACTGGCGACCTGTCCAGGGTGTATCCTGCCTTCCGCCCAATGACAGCTGGGATAGGCTCCAGCACCCCACTGTGACCCAGAAGGATAAGCGGTTTAGATGACGGATGGATAGTGTCTCTTGTGAAAACAAAGCTTTGCTCATGTGGATTGTTTTGGTGCGTAGTGAAGTTTCAGATTCACAAAAGTAGTGAAATGTTATGAATAATATGGAAGATTAATGTTCTCCTCATCACTACTTTCCAAAATCACTGCAGCAACGTGGACCAGCTCCTGAGCTGTAAACCCTCTGCACGCCATTTCACACGTGTCTCCAATGTGGACTGAATGAAGAATGAAGGGTTTCTTTTGCATTTTTACGTTGGAGCAGCAGCTTGAATTTGGTGGCGCTGTAGCTCAGGTTGGAAGACGTGGAAAGCCGAATCAGTGATCGCTACCAGTGCTGGCTGAACATTCTGTGTTGGGAGAAGTTTGAGAAGCCAAATTCTGACAAATGGAGCATCAGACTTATGAGTTAGCAGGAGAAAAAGCGAGTGAGGGTGAATCCTCACCGTCAAAGAAGTGAAAACATGAAGAAGCAAAACGAAATTAGAACAGGCGACGGCAGAAAACCTGACGGCCATCATAGGTTCTACTACACGCTTGGAAAGGGAGGGGTGAGGGAAGGTGGTTCAGCTGGTTGCAATCTGCAACTTCACCACTACATGCCACTAAATCTTACACACTGCACCTTTAATGTGGGGTAGTGGAGGGCAATGAGGCAAAAATGGAATCACAATATATAAATATCACAATATTTGATGACATTTTTACGATACACAAAACGTACAATGATATTTAGTTTTACTGATGTTGGTGCTTTGGTGTGTCTCACCTTTGCGGCACCACTTGAGTGAAGGCAGTCTGCGGTGAGTCATATCATGCCTTAGGTTCACTATCCACTCTGGAATATTCAGCTGAGAGAGAGAGAGAGAGAGAGAGAGAGAGAGAGAGAGAGAGAGACAGGACATCTTTAGTGCTTCTTTAGTTTAAACACTGAAGGTACAGGGACACAAACACAGACAGACAGACACAAACACAGACACACAGACAGAAAACACAGACACAGACACAGACACAAACACAGACAGGCAGACACAAACACAGACAGACACAAACACAGACAGGCAGACACAAACACAGACAGGCAGACACAAACACAGACACAGACAGACACAAACACAGACAGGCAGACACAAACACAGACACACAGACACAAACACAGACACAAACACAGACAGGCAGACACAAACACAGACAGGCAGACACAAACACAGACACAAACACAGACAGGCAGACACAAACACAGACACAAACACAGACAGGCAGACACAAACACAGACACGCAGACAGACACAAACACAGACACGCAGACACAAACACAGACAGGCAGACACAAACACACAGACACAAACACAGACAGGCAGACACAAACACACAGACACAAACACAAACACAGACACAAACACAGACAGGCAGACACAAACACAGACAGGCAGACACAAACACAGACAGACAGACACAAACACAGACACACAGACACAAACACAGACAGGCAGACACAAACACAGACACACAGACACAAACACAGACAGGCAGACACAAACACAGACACACAGACACAAACACAGACAGGTAGACACAAACACAGACACAAACACAGACAGGCAGACACAAACACAGACACAAACACAGACAGGCAGACACAAACACAGACACGCAGACAGACACAAACACAGACACACAGGCACAAACACAAACACAAACACAAACACAAACACAGACAGACAGACACAAACACAGACAGGCAGACACAAACACAGGCACAAACACAAACACAGACAGACAGACACAAACACAGACAGGCAGACACAAACACAGACACACAGACACAAACACAGACACACAGGCACAAACACAGACACAAACACAGACACAAACACAGACAGACAGACACAAACACAGACACACAGACACAAACACAGACACAAACACAGACAGGCAGACACAAACACAGACACACAGACACAAACACAGACAGGCAGACACAAACACAGACAGGCAGACACAAACACAGACACAAATACAGACAGGCAGATACAAACGCAGACACAAATACAGACAGGCAGACACAAACACAGACAGGCAGACACAAACACAGACAGGCAGACACAAACACAGACAGACAGACACAAACACAGACAGACAGACACAAACACAGACACACAGACACAAACACAGACAGGCAGACACAAACACAGACACAAACACAGACACACAGACACAAACACAGACAGACAGACACAAACACAGACACACAGACAGAAAACACAGACACAGACACAGACACAAACACAGACAGGCAGACACAAACACAGACAGACAGACACAAACACAGACAGGCAGACACAAACACAGACAGGCAGACACAAACACAGGCACAAACACAAACACAGACAGACAGACACAAACACAGGCAGGCAGACACAAACACAGGCACAAACACAGACAGGCAGACACAAACACAGACAGACAGACACAAACACAGACAGACAGACACAAACACAGGCACAAACACAGACAGGCAGACACAAACACAGACAGACAGACACAAACACAGACAGGCAGACACAAACACAGACACAAACACAGACAGGCAGACACAAACACAGACAGACAGACACAAACACAGACAGGCAGACACAAACACAGGCACAAACACAGACAGGCAGACACAAACACAGACATACAGACACAAACACAGGCACAAACACAGACAGACAGACACAAACACAGGCACAAACACAGACAGGCAGACACGAACACAGACAGACAGACACAAACACAGACACACAGACACAAACACAGACAGGCAGACACAAACACAGACAGACAGACACAAACACAGACAGGCAGACACAAACACAGACAGGCAGACACAAACACAGACACAAACACAGACAGGCAGACACAAACACAGACAGACACAAACACAGACAGGCAGACACAAACACAGACAGACAGACACAAACACAGACAGACAGACACAAACACAGGCACAAACACAGACAGGCAGACACAAACACAGACAGACAGACACAAACACAGACAGGCAGACACAAACACAGGCACAAACACAGACAGGCAGACACAAACACAGACAGACAGACACAAACACAGGCACAAACACAGACAGGCAGACACAAACACAGACAGACAGACACAAACACAGACAGGCAGACACAAACACAGGCACAAACACCGACAGGCAGACACAAACACAGACATACAGACACAGACAGGCAGACACAAACACAGGCACAAACACAGACAGGCAGACACAAACACAGACAGACAGACACAAACACAGACAGGCAGACACAAACACAGGCACAAACACAGACAGACAGACACAAACACAGGCACAAACACAGACAGGCAGACACGAACACAGACAGACAGACACAAACACAGACACACAGACACAAACACAGACAGGCAGACACAAACACAGACAGACAGACACAAACACAGACAGGCAGACACAAACACAGACAGGCAGACACAAACACAGACACAAACACAGACAGGCAGACACAAACACAGACAGACACAAACACAGACAGGCAGACACAAACACAGACACACAGACACAAACACAGACACACAGACACAAACACAGACAGACTGACACAAACACAGACACACAGACACAAACACAGACAGACTGACACAAACACAGACACACAGACACAAACACAGACAGACACAAACACAGACACAAACACAGACAGACAGACACAAACACAGACAGGCAGACACAAACACAGACAGGCAGACACAAACACAGACAGGCAGACACAAACACAGACACAAACACAGACAGGCAGACACAAACACAGACAGGCAGACACAAACACAGACACAAACACATACACAAACACAGACAGGCAGACACAAACACAGACAGGCAGACACAAACACATACATAAACACATACATAAACACAGACAGGCAGACACAAACACAGACAGGCAGACACAAACACAGACAGGCAGACACAAACACAGACACAAACACAGACAGGCAGACACAAACACAGACAGGCAGACACAGACACAAACACAGACACAAACACATACACAAACACAGACAGGCAGACACAAACACAGACAGGCAGACACAAACACAGACAGGCAGACACAAACACAGACACAAACACATACACAAACACAGACAGGCAGACACAAACACAGACAGGCAGACACAAACACAGACACGCAGACACAAACACAGACAGGCAGACACAAAGACAGGCAGACACAAACACAGACAGGCAGACACAAACACAGACAGGCAGACACAAACACAGACACAAACACAGACAGGCAGACACAAACACAGACAGGCAGACACAAACACAGACACAAACACAGACAGGCAGACACAAACACAGACACAAACACAGACAGGCAGACACAAACACAGACAGGCAGACACAAACACAGACAGGCAGACACAAACACAGACAGGCAGACACAAACACAGACAGGCAGACACAAACACAGACAGACTGACACAAACACAGACAGACTGACACAAACACAGACAGGCAGACACAAACACAGACACAAACACAGACAGGCAGACATAAACACAGACAGGCAGACACAAACACAGACACGCAGACACAAACACAGACAGACTGACACAAACACAGACAGACTGACACAAACACAGACAAACAGACACAAACACAGACAGGCAGACACAAACACAGACAGGCAGACACAAACACAGACAGACTGACACAAACACAGACAGACAGACACAAACACAGACACAAACACAGACACAGACAGACACAAACACAGACACAAACACATCAGAGCAGACTAACCTTGCTGGCTAGATGTCGTAGTGATTTGGCGACTCTCCCCTGCTGGCGCTCCAGGATAAGATTAACACACCTAAACACACACAATACATTACAGATACAGCCCTTCACCATCATCATCACACATCATCATCACCACCATCACCATCATCATCACCATCATCATCGACTGTGTTTACATTCACTCAATCCGATCACATTCAAAATTCAAATGGTCATGTAAACAGCACACTGATTTCTTAGATCAGATTGAGGTCTAGAAATCTAAGAAATCTGATAAAGAGGCTGGATTTTAGCTCAGTAATCAGATTTCTCAGTGCTGTAAACTCTTACTCTGATTTCTTTCAGATTGCTCAGTCTGAGCATGTGTGAAAACGGACAGCGGTAACGGAAATAAGCGAGCAGCAGTCGCCGCGAGACGCAGCAAAACACTTTTGGAGCAGCACTGAAACCAAATACACGCTTGACGAAATGAAGGATTTAAATATTCTTCGTCTTCTAGATGATGGATGTTCATATTTTCAAGTAAAGTAACTCGATAATTTAAAAAAAGCCGGAGTATGAAGTTTGAGAAGACGTCACGTCTTCTTCTGTGAGTTTATTGGCTGGTTGCAAAGCAGAAATCTGATCACTGTCTGACTCATGTAAACCAGGAGTTTCCCCATTATCTGATTACTCAAGTCTGCAAATGTGATTTTCTACAGTTATCAGACTATAATATGTATGTAAACACACTCACTGATACAGAGCCGTTCCAAATCTCAAGGTTGCAGACGATCCTCAGGTGGATCTGATTTCCCAATCATTTTATTTTATTTAATTTTATCTCATTTCATCATTTTTTATTAATTTTTATGACCTTTTTATTTTAATTGACTGTTTTAATTTGAATTTGTTTATTTATCCTTTTATGTTGAAATCTTAACTGGTTTATTTTCTTGGTTTTATTTTATATTTCTCCTTCTTAATCAAATCTTAACTGTCTGTTTCTTCTGTTAATTTGTTTATGTAATTTTGTTTATTTTGGTTTAACCTCATTAAATTTCATTTTAATTTCTTTTTCAATCCCTTTAAATGTTGTAAACGCTCAGAAATTCACAGAAATTATTGATTTGCTCATCTGAGGCTTTAGGAGTTCATGGCAGCTCGAGTGTCATCAAAGCAAAAAGGGGACACACCACCAAATACTAAGAAATTCTGAAATTCACCCTCAAACGTCAAAGATTCTACTTTTAACCCAAATTGTTATGGTGATAATATAAATTGTTACGAAGGCTTTATGCTAGATGTCGGAACATTGCTGTGAGGATTTGAATGAGCATTAGTGAGGTCAGGTACTGATGTTGGATGATTACTTCTGGATCAATAATCATCCCAAAGGTACTGGATGGAGCTCCATCACTCCAGAGAGCACAGTTCCGCTTTATACCCCTCTAGCCCACACTTGGCATTGGGCATGGTGACCTCAGACTCACACGGCTGCTTTAGAGGGTCCCTATTGGTCAGTGCTTTTCTATGGAGATCACACAAGCTGTGTCAGCAATGGGAACCTTAAAGCAGCTGAATTCACTCATTAGAGGGAACATGTGGATCCTTTTGGACACACACTGTGCACACACACCTGGTCAGAGCCATGCCGTACAGCAGAACCAGGTCGTCTCCCTCCAGTTTGCCGGAGCTGTCCAGAACCTGACAGCGGACCAGGTTAGCGGTGCTCTCCACGGCCACCGGAGTACTGTTCCCAAACCTACAGCACAGCAGAGGCCGGGGGTTTGGTGAATATTTGAATAAAAACAACCTGATGGAAATGGAACTTTAAACCTCCTACCCCACCTCTCTGGCCTTTCTGCCCCTTTTACCCCCTCTCGTGCCCCTACCTGCCCCTCCTACCCCTGTCTCGTGCCCCTCCCCACCCCACCCCTCCTATTCCAACCTCACTAGCCCTCTTGCACCCTTTATACCCCTACCTGCCCCTCCTACCCATCTCTCTGGCCTCTTGCGCCCCTACCTGCCCCTCTTACCTCCTACCCCATTTCTCTTGCCCTCTTGCACCCCTCTCGCCCCCTACCCATCTCTCTGGCCCTCTTGCTCCCTTCATGCTCCTTCCTGCCCTTCCTACCCATCTCTCTAGCCCTCTTGCACCCTTCATGCCCCTTCCTGCCCTTCCTACCCATCTCTTTGGCCCCCTTGCCCCTCTCTCGCGCCCCTACCTGCCCCTCCTACCCCACCTCTCTGGCCCTCTCGCCCACTACCTGCCCCATCTCTCTCGCCCTCCTGCCCCTTTACTCTTCTCTCGCGCAGCTAGCTGCCCCTCCTATCTCACCTCTCTGGCCCTCTGGCTCCCTAAGTGCCCCATGTTTCTGGCCCTCCTGCCCCTTTTGCCCCCCTACCTGCCCCCCTACCTGCCCCTCCACGCGCTCAGCCTGTGCAGCGCGTGAGTCTGCAGCGCCGCCTGTCCGGAGTGCAGGTTCTCGAGCAGCTGCTCCCACTCCGCGCGACTCATCCAGGCCACCACGTGCCGCAGCTTCTGTTTCGGCTTCATCCTCTTTCAGAACCAGCGGCCCAAAGTCACACAAACAGGGGCAGAAACGGGACAAACGGGGCAACAGCGCGGGGCAGATCCGCACCGGGGCAACAAAACAACAGCTCCGGAACGAGCGGCGCGCCTTTCAAACAGTCCCCCGGCAAACAACAGCCCGAACTGTAGTTCCGGGCAGGGCCTTCAGTCTCAGCGCTGCGGGTCTCACTGCTCGCCTACAGACTCACATACTCCAATATGAGAATATGAGGTGTTTATTTACCTAAATCTAAACTGTCTCACTGCTCGCCTACAGACTCACATACTCCAATATGAGAATATGAGGTGTTTATTTACCTAAATCTAAACTGTCTCACTGCTCGCCTACAGACTCACATACTCCAATACGAGAATATGAGGTGTTGATTTACCTAAATCTAAACTGTCTCACTGCTCGCCTACAGACTCACATACTCCAATACGAGAATATGAGGTGTTGATTTACCTAAATCTAAACTGTCTCACTGCTTGCCGTCGGTCTTACAGACTCATATACTCCAGTATGAGAATATGAGGTGTTTTATTTACCTATATCTAAACTGTCTCACTGCTCGCCGTCGGTCCTACAGACTCATATACTCCAATATGAGAATATGAGGTGTTTATTACCTAAATCTAAACTGTCTCACTGCTCGCCTACAGACTCACATACTCCAATATGAGAATATGAGGTGTTTATTTACCTAAATCTAAACTGTCTCACTGCTCGCCTACAGACTCATATACTCCAATATGAGAATATGAGGTGTTTATTTACCTAAATCTAAACTGTCTCACTGCTCGCCTACAGACTCATATACTCCAATACGAGAATATGAGGTGTTTATTTACCTAAATCTAAACTGTCTCACTGCTCGCCTACAGACTCACATACTCCAATACGAGAATATGAGGTGTTGATTTACCTAAATCTAAACTGTCTCACTGCTCGCCTACAGACTCACATACTCCAATACGAGAATATGAGGTGTTGATTTACCTAAATCTAAACTGTCTCACTGCTCGCCTACAGACTCACATACTCCAATACGAGAATATGAGGTGTTTATTTACCTAAATCTAAACTGTCTCACTGCTCGCCGTACAGACTCACATACTCCAATACGAGAATATGAGGTGTTTATTTACCTAAATCTAAACTGTCTCACTGCTCGCCTACAGACTCACATACTCCAATACGAGAATATGAGGTGTTTATTTACCTAAATCTAAACTGTCTCACTGCTCGCTGTCGGTCCTACAGACTCATATACTCCAGTATGAGAATATGAGGTGTTTTATTTACCTAAATCTAAACTGTCTCACTGCTTGCCGTCTGTCTTACAGACTCATATACTCCAATATGAGAATATGAGGTGTTTATTTACCTAAATCTAAACTGTCTCACTGCAAACAACAACCACAGCTGTTCCTCAGCATCTTCGTTCTGAAGACTCACCACTAAAACACCGTCACACTGACCATCCCAAACTACAGTGTGATTACCAGGACGGATTCTTGTGTTGTTGTGTTTGAATTGTCTGTAAAAGTAACGTTTAGAATAGAAATAGAATTTGGTTTCTACATACACTTCCCGTCGGCACCAGGAGGTGTAGACGTCCTCCAAAGTAGGCAGATCGGTGTGTGTTGGTGTCTTTTCTCTGCAGAGCTGCTGAGCTGTCGCCGTAACACACCAGCATCCCGTGATCCTCCCATGGAGGAACGACAGAAAGACACCAGTTCTCAGGACGTGAAGACGCTGCTGTGCTTTTTAACCAGCGAGTTTGTGTTTATTGTCCATGAGGGATCTTCTGCAATGTGGGTTCCCAGGAACCTGAAACTAGAGACCCACTACACCTTGTTTATGTCTCTCTCTCTCTGTCTCTTTCTCTGTCTCTCTCTCTCTCTCTCTCCTGTTGCATGCTGGGAGTTTGACTGAGAGTGGTGTGGGGTGAGACTCTTGGTGAGAGTGACTGCTACTTTTTCACTTTTTTCTTCTTCTAAATCGCATGATTTGGTGAGTACTTTGTGCTGGTTTGTTGTTGTGGTGTGTGAGTTGTGGCAGGGATGGTGTCTCTTGAAGAGACACCATCTTTGTCCCTCCGCCATGGCTTCAGGTGTGTGCCTGAAGATAGTGTAATGGTGGAAGATGTTCTCCTTGCTGTAGGAGAGCAGGTTGGTACTGAACACATTATGTCTGCATCTCGTATGAATAAAGCAGTGGTGGTCTTTCTTAGAGAAACCCACCTTGTTAGCCGGCTAATTGAAAGTGGCATAGTTATAAATGAAATGTTTGTGCAGGTCACGCCACTGTTGGCTCCCTCCACAAAGATCACTGTTTCAAATGTACCGCCGTTTATACAGAATGAGGTGCTGGAACGTGAGCTTTTACGATTTGGTAAGATTGCTAGCTCATTTAAGATGGTTTCGCTTGGCTGTAAAAATCCTTCACTTAAGCATGTTACGTCTTTTAGGAGGCAGGTTTACATGTTTTTAGACTCTCCTGATCACACACTTGATGTTTCCTTCCGTGTAAAACATGACGGGCAGGCCTATATGGTCTATGCTAGTTCAGGCAGTCTGCGCTGCTTTGAATGTGGTGATATTGGACATAAACGGTTTGCATGTCCGCACAGGAGGCAAGAAGAGGGAAATGTTAATGTTAGGTCTGAGGTAGGTGCTGCTGTGAGCGCAAATGTTGGTCAGGGGGAGGCCGTCGGGCCTTCTCAGGTGGGCCATGCTGAAGCTTTGATAGAGCTGCCTGCAGTGTCTGAGCAAGAGAACCAGAGTGTGGACAATGCAGTGCCCAGTACGAGTGGTGTCATACAGTTGAAAGGCAACATAGAAATGAGTGATCTGAATGAGAGGACAGCTGAGACCAGTGCTGCTGGTTTGAATGATGTTGAATTGAGGCTGGATGAATCCTTTTCTGATGAAGGGGGTGCTTGTTTGCAGGAGAACCCTGGTGAACTTGGGGCTTCCCAAGAGTGGCCCTGTAGTGGTTTAGAAGTCAGTTCTCAGGGAGCTTCACAGGTGGATCAGTCAGTTTATACTTTGGATGAAGTTAACAGTTTTTTAGATGAGACCTACGGAAAAACAGGTTAATGTGAAAGATTTTTTCCTGATATGGAGAAGTTTGTCAGGTCGGTTTCACTGCTCCAGAAGACTGTGGGTCTTGACCTTTTGAATGAGAAAAAGCGCTTTCGGCTAAAGAAACATGTTACACACATACGTAAGTATGGTAAACTGGTGAAGAAAAAGTCTTCCAGTCATCTGTGATAAATTGATCATGCGTCACGTGGTGTCTCTACCTCCTATGTTTCTGTTCTTTCTCTTGGCTCTTCTCTTAGGTCTATTTATGGAAGTTTTAAGAGTAGGTTCTTTTAACATAAATGGGGGTAGAGATAGACTGAAACGTGCTTTAGTATCTGATACTATACAGCAGAAAAGACTGCATGTTACTTTCCTTCAGGAGACACACAGTGATGTGGATAATGAAGTTGAGTGGGCTATGTGGTGGGAGGGACAGCATGTGTTGAGTCATGGCACCAATTTGAGTGCTGGGGTGGCGATTCTTTTCTGTCCTTCATCAGGGGTTAAGATTTTGCACACAGAAGAGGTCGTGAAAGGTCGTCTTGTAGTGGTCAGGGTTGAAATTAAAGGCATTCAGTTCTCCTTTGTGAACGTCTATGCCCCCAATGTGGGGCATGACCGTGTTGCATTTTTTAACACTTTGCACACTACTTTAAGTCGGTGTGCTAATGATGGATTTACTGTCATTGGGGGGGACTGGAACTGTACGGTGGATTTTACCATAGACCGTACTTCTGAAGAACCTCACATACAGTCTTCTGTGTGCTTGTCTAAGCTCCTGAAACAGTTTAGGTTGTTGGACATGTGGAGAGTTAAGAATCCTGTAGCTAGACAGTATACATGGGTCAAGGTCTCTGATAATAGAATTAGTGCTGCTCGGCTAGACCGAATTTATGTGTCTACACATCTTGGCAGTAGAATCACTGAGGCTGTCATTTCTCCTGTGGGGTTTTCTGATCACCACTTGGTTTCTATCACGGTGAGCTTGTCACGCATTTCTAGTGCACCTTCATATTGGCATTTTAATGTGAAGCTGTTGCATGATGCAGTTTTTTGTGCAAGGTTCATGTGCTTTTGGGAACAGTGGAAGACCAAAAAAGTTGATTTTGAAAATTTGAGACAGTGGTGGGAAATGGGCAAGGCACAGATAAGAATGTTTTGTCAACAGTATACAGCCAATTCAAGTACAAGAGCAAGACTGACTGTCCAGGCTCTCGAGAGGGAGATACGCTCTCTGGAGCTTGGACTGACTGCTACTCATGACCCTGTTACGTTGGGAAAGTTGCAGCAGAAGAGGAAGGAGCTCAGTGTCTACTTGAATGAGAGGGTGAAGGGGGCCTTGGTGAGATCCCGTTTTACTACACTCGCAGACATGGACGCTCCAAGTGCCTTCTTCTTCAATCTGGAACGTTCAGTAGCACAGCACAAGCAGATGGTCTGTCTTCGCCTTCCGGATGGACGAGTGTCTACTGATGTCACAGACATGCGTAAACATGCAGTGGATTTTTATTCTGCTCTTTACACTGCAGAACTCTGTGACTCTGACTGTGTTGCGCAGCTTCTTCAAGGACTCCCACAACTGGACTCTGAATCCAGAGATGAGCTAGACTCTCATCTGACTCTGCAAGACCTCACTGCTGCGGTTGGACAGCTCAACACAGGACGGTCTCCAGGCATTGACGGCCTGCCCTCTGACTTTATAAGCATTTCTGGGACTGTATTGGGGGAGATTTTTATGAAGTAATCTGTGAATGCATCAGGGAAGGGGTTTTACCTGGTTCATGTCAGCGTGCTGTGTTGTCTTTGTTGCCTAAAAAGGGGGACCTCTCTCTTTTAAAGAATTGGAGACCAGTTGCTCTTTTAACCACTGATTATAAAATCCTTTCCAAATGTTTAGCCAATAGGCTCAAAAATTACTTGTCTTTGGTAGTGCATAGGGACCAGTCTTACTGCATTCCTGATAGATCGATAATGGACAACCTGTTCCTTGTGCGAGATGTATTGGATTGCTGTAAGGGTTCTGATAAGAGTGTTGGGCTGGTTTCTCTTGATCAAGAGAAAGCCTTTGACCGTGTTGATCACCAGTACCTTTTTAATGTGCTTAAGGCTTTTGGCGTTGGGGATGGTTTTTTAAGTTTGGTGCGTTTACTGTATTCTGGTGCTGCATGTTTGGTTAAGGTGGGGGGTGGGTTGAGCAGACCAATCCCAGTCACAAGAGGAATTAGGCAAGGCTGTCCTTTATCAGGTCAGCTATACAGTCTAGCTATTGAACCGCTGCTCATCTGTCTGAGGAGGAGATTAGCTGGCTTTCAAGCTGCACAGGGATTTAGGGGTCCAGGGGCAGCACTATCTGCCTATGCTGATGATGTAACGGTTTTTATCAAAAACAGTCAAGATGTTCAGGTTTTAGTTGAGTCCCTCAACTTGTATGAAAAGGCTTCTTCTGCCAAAGTTAACTGGGAAAAGAGTGAGGCTCTTTGGGTAGGCCAGGAACAGATGGAAAGGCTACCACGTCTGCCTGGGACTTTGAAGTGGGGCAGAGAGGGGTTGAAAATTTTGGGTGTCTTCCTGGGGACAGATGACTTTCAGAAGAAGAACTGGGAGGGTATAGTGGAGAGAGTGTGCACCAAATTGTCTCAATGGAAATGGTTGCTACCCCGGTTGTCCTACAGGGGGAGGGTGTTGGTGGCAAATAACTTGGTCGCCTCCACCCTGTGGCACAGATTCAGTGTTTTACAGCCACCTGCAGGACTGGTACAGGAGGTGCAGAGGATGTTGGTGACTTTTTTCTGGTCAGGACAACACTGGGTTCGATCAGCTGTCCTATACCTGCCAGTACAAGAGGGAGGACAAGGTCTGGTGGATATCAGGTCCAGGATCATGGCCTTTCGTCTGCAAGCTGCCCAACGACTACTGTTCCATGGAGCAATTGCTTGGAAGAATACTGCCACTGTCCTTTTGAGACGAGCTGGGGAATGGGGTTGATAAACACCTGTTCCTTATGACAACGCCAGAGGCTGTGTTGGCAGGACTTACACCTTTTTATAGATCGATGCTGGAAGCATGGAAGGTGTTTTCTGCCTCAAGGACTACTGATACGCCTGTTGGTATGTGGTTGTTTGAGGAGCCATTGTTCTTTAACCCCTTTTTACCATCAGCTCTTTCATCTTCAGCAGTATTGCGCTCTCGTTTGGTGGCTGCAGGATACACGAAGCTGGGCCACCTCATGAGAACTGGAACAGCGGCTGTGAGTGAGAGGACGGGGATCAGGTCCGGTCGTCTGCTGATCAGGTGATGGCAGAGGTGCAGAGGTCACTGCCAGCTGACTACCTGAGCTTCCTGAAGACCCATCTGTCATCGCCCAGTGGAGGGAAGGATGTCAGTATGATTTTCCTGAACTGACTGTTAGCCCTGCTGTGGAGTGGACTGAGGACGAGAGGTGTCTCCTTTCCTTCACCACTCCAGTACTAGGCACCTTCTCTTTGGTTGGAAAGAAGACACTGTACTTGGTATGTGTGAAGGTGTCCCAGGCACGCTTTCTGGATGGAGTTTTATCAACAAGGTGGTCTGAGTTGTTTGGCACTGACTCCTCCCCGAAAGGCTGCTGGCGGGTTCTGTATAAGCGTCCGATTGATAAACGGACAGCTGACCTCCAGTGGAGGATTGTACATGGAGCCATAGCTACAAACAGACATCGGGTGCATCTCGATCCAAATATTGGGGAGGGCTGCCTCTTTTGCCCACAAATTGAGTCTCTCTTTCACTTGTTTGTGCAGTGCGCTCGGTTGGGTGATTTGTTCTCCTTGTTGACCGAATGGTTCTCGTCGTTGGGTGAGGCTTTCTCCTTTCAGCTTTTTATTTTTGGGCCCAAATACACAGTAAGGAGGAAAAATGTCCTAGTTTTACTAAACTTTTTATCTGGTACAGCAAAGCTAGCAATCTGGAAGACAAGAAAGAACCAGATGCTGGGTCAGGGAGCGGTGGACGTGGTGGCTGTGTTCCTGGGGTTGGTGGCTGCACAGCTGAGAATGGAGCATGCTTACTATAATTTGGTGGGGAAGTTGCCAGAGTTTGTGAGCATTTGGGGCATTAATGAAGTCCTATGCACAGTCGATGATGTTGGCAATCTACGGTTGATGTTTTGATTGTGGGTGTTGTTTTAAATTTATGTTGCAGTTAATTTTTATTTTTTTTCATTTTTTTCTAACACTCGTAAAATTTTGAGCAATAACCTTGGTG
>NW_023494794.1:14071741-14088461 GCF_904425465.1 Colossoma macropomum | reverse complement strand
ATTAGGATAGATGATGTTTAACAGCTCATGTCCCATCTGACTCTTTCAAAATGAAATGGCTCATACTGGGTATTGGCTCAGAGATTTCACTGCAGTTTCCTTTCATCCTTGGCCTCCATTAAGAAGTTCCTTTATAAGACCCTGGGCTTTGGCATCCAAATTTTTTAATTCAAATATTATGCTTCCTATTCTAAAAGGTAGGGTCTCAGCCTTATTCTAAGGGATTTTGTCTTGGTGACATGGTGCCTAATCCAAATTTTATTCTTTAGAGTCCAAATGGATGGCTCATACTACTGGAACTTTTGCCTGGATGTTAGATCTTCCTTGCAAATTTTAGCATCCCTGTCTTAAGGTTTGGTTCTGTGTTAGTTGGCTATGGACCAGAGCCTGAGAACACAAATCCTAGATTTAAATCTTTCTTTTGTCAACAAAAGAATCTTGAGAACAAGACCCTGGGCTTGGGCTTCAGATAACCAAACAAAATTTCATTGAACTATTATAAAGATTTCATGTTGGGGGAGATGATGTTAAATTTAGGCCCCTCTTCAAATTTTTAATCTTTACACAGTAAAAGTCTGGGTCATGGGTACTTTTGAACAAAATTGGTTCAGGAGCCAAGGCCTAACATAATCTCCACTGACATAAATTCCTTATAATAGTACCAAGGAATTTTGTTTGTTTATCTGAAGCCCAGGCCAAGGGACTTGCTCTTAAGCTTCTTTCGTTTAGCTGAGAAACAAAGTCTATAATTTAGGTTCTAAGGCTCTGGTCCATAGCCCATTAAAACAATGAACTAAACCTTAAGACATGGACAGTAATGTTGAAAAGAAAGAACTAACACCCTTACAAGGTTTCATTTGCATGAGCCAGCCGTTTGAACTCTAAAGAACAAAATTTGCAATAGAGAGCTCAGAGACCCTTAGAAAAACGCTGAGACCCAACCTTTTAGAAGAGGATCTATAATATTTGAATGGTCATTTGAAGGCCAAAGCCCATGGCTGCACTTCTGAACTGAGGCCAAGGATGAAAAGACAGTGGTTGGTATAGTATAGTGGGTAACCTTTCTGAACTCAATGCTGCAGGTTAGGGTGTCATCCCCACCTGGGTAAGCACCCTGCACTATACCTATAAGAGTCCTTTGGCAAGACTCCTAACATTACCTTCGCCTACCTGTGTAAAATGTTCAAATTAAAGTAGCTCTGGATAAGAGCGTCTGCAAAATGCCGTATATGTAAATTGCAATGAAATCTCTGAGCCAATACCCAGTATGAGCCATTTCATTTTGAAAGTGTAAGATCGGACATGAGCTCTTAAACACAGGCCCAGAGGCCTCTTTACTATGAAAATAAAAGAAGGAATTAATATTGTGAAGACATCATGTAATTATCATGAACACCTGTTCAGATAGTTGAAAAGAAATTGTGAATGCAGCTCCGAAACACTCTCAGCAGGTCATGCATAAAGATATTGCAAGCAACACCGGGGTGTATATTTGCTCTGCTTTACCCCATCTAGTAATGTAAGAATAGCTACTCTTGGGCCCCATTCTTCAGATAAAGCCATTTTTGCTGAGTGTGTTGCTGGCACTGACCTGATGGGATGCCTGACAGGTGAAAGTCTATAAAAAAGAGAATACAATCAGGTCAAATGCATTTTCAAAATCATTTTGCCACGGAATGAGCGCAGTAGGCAAGAATATCTAATTGCAAAGAGGAATGGCATTAGTTCCTTTTGTACATCTGAATTTTGCCCTCTTTCTAGCTTGGACTTCTCTTTAATAATGCAAATTCAAAAGCATTACTAGACAGTGAAAATGCATATAAGGTAAATTACATTGTAATTATCATTTTGATACCAATCATACGAAGCATAACTATGCAACTCTAAAATATATTTTAATTTAAATAAAGCTACATAGTCAGTATTAAGTAATTTTTTTCTTAAGAAAATCTGATGTATGGTGTGTTGCAATAGAAATAAAAGGTATTTTATGGCAGAAATGTCTGATTATAATCATTATGGTGTTTTTATGTTAAGAGAATACTACATAGCGTTTCCAGCCTTTCTAAAGCATTTGAGCATGAGTAGTGCTTGGAAAGGCTTTTCAGTGTGAAGAAACCCTTGATTAATTCCACGACTTCATGATTGTACAAGTGCATTCACCCAAGTTAAAATAGTAAAGTTTTTTCTTAAGAAAATGTGATTGACGATCTCATGCAATACAAATAAAAGGTATTTTATGGCAGAAATGTCTGGTTATAATCATCTGAATTGCGCTCCGGGCTTTTCCAATGTGTTTTAGCGCTTGAGCAGTACAGCAAACACTTTTTCAGGATGTTTTACCATATATAAGGAAGATGTCAGTATTGTACAGGCTTGGTCTTCCTAATTAATGCTTTTGTGTTTTTTCTCATGAAAATTTGATGATAGGGCAGTTTCTTTGGAGAGAAAGGGTATGTTATTGCAGAGATGTCTGTTTCTGATCATTATAATGAGTTGACAAACAGAATACTGCATAGCGTTTCCAGCCTTTCTAAAGCGTTTGAGAGCTTACGTATTGCTGGAAAAGCCTTTTCAGAGTGAAAAAATGCTTAAATTCATGGCTTCATGATTGTACAGATGTAGTTACCCAAGTTGAAGTAGTAATATTTTTTCTTAAGAAAATGTGATGTACAGTTTGTTGCATTAGATATAAAAGGTATTTTATGGAAGAAATGTCTGCTTATAATCATTACGGTGTTTTTATGTTAAAAGAACACTGAATTGTGCTCCTGGCTTTTCCAATGCGTTTTAGCGCTTGAAGAGTGCAATAAATGCCTCTTAAGTGTAATGCTTTAGTGCTCTTTCTCATGAAAATTTGGTTATTTTTTTCTTTTTCATTTCACTATTAATGTCACAACTCATCATTTATTAATGATCATACAGACATAAGGTGTTGTGGTACCACAAAAGTTAGTCATATTATTGCTTGTGTTGATTCTGGACAGCTAGTTCATCTAGTTCATGACTGTTTTGATGCTGGATAGCTATTTAATCCTGTTACTGGTGGTGTTGATCCTGGATAGCCAATTAATCTAGTTCATTACTGTACTGACACTGGACAAACAGTTAATGCAGTTCATGCATGTATTGATCCTGGATAACAAGTCAGTAAAATTGTAATTTTGACTGTATTGATCCTGGATAATCAGTGAATCTAGTTCATATGACTGTGCTGATGCTGGACAGGAAAAGAATCAAGTTAGAACTAGTATTAACTATACTGATGCTAGATTTTAAATTCAGCTTTTTTTAAAAATCTGCTTCTTGACTGTATTGATACTTGGTAGCCTGTTAGTCCTATTACTGACTGCATTGATCCTGGACAGTTAGTTAATACAGTTTGTGACTGTATTGATCCTGGATAGTCAGTTAACACAGCTCTTGACTGTATTCATCCCACACAACCAGTTAGATCTATTATTGACCAAATTGATGCTGGATAGTCAGTTAATCCAGTTCCTGACTGTATGGATCCCGGATAGCTTGTAAATCCAGTTTATGGCTGTATTGATTGTGGATAACCTGTTGACTTTATTACTGAAGTCAGTGTTGTTTATTAAATAGCGATGATGTGAAGATGATGAAGGAGTCTCCGCTGACACCGTCTACCTTGTATAAGATGTTTATTATAAAGTAAAACAGTATCATATCAAGCACCACAAAGTACCTGAGAGAGGATCCGTGCCAATTGTGTCCCCTCCAGAACAATATAGCCTACTGCTTATATAGGGTGGCTGTTTTCAACAAAGGGAGCAGAACATATGGTCCTTCTTAAAATAGTCTCATTCCTCTGGAACTAAAAGAGGAAGGGAACCTTGACTCTTGGACCTTTGGACCAGGGGCTCCCTAACTTAAACATTCCAAACCTACAAAAACAGAACACATGGAATTTCAGACACCACATATTTCCCCCCTTTGAGACTACGCAGAGTCTCGAAAAACAAAAAAGTAACACATACATGTTTGCAGTTGTAACAGCATAACAGTTCCTCCTACACATGCTTCCTACGGCATAACCTCAGCAATGCAACAACTTTATGGAGTGTGAGAGCAAAAAACCTGTCAGGCAGCTATCTTTCCTGAAATGTCCATCAAACAATCCAGACAGGAAAAATTCTCTCACGGCCCCTCTGCCTTAGGTGACCACATGGAGTACTCCAGACTAATTTAAAAATGGAGGAATTTTGACAAGTGTAGGGATATGACTTAAGCAAATACATATGGAAACCTCAGAAAATAAAATCAAAAGAATGTCCACCTTCAGGCTGGTTGACCCATCGGACCTTCCAATGGACCTTTCCCTGCCTAACACCAATATCCCTAGTACCGAAAAAAGAAAGAAAACATCTGAGGTCCCAATGTACTTACCCCATAACAGAAAACATCTTCAAGCCATTAAAACAAAGAAAGTGTTATAAATTTAAGTACTACTCATGCAATAAACAACTCAAACACTCAATCCAACTATTATGTCTTACTAAGATTATCAACTTATACATGTCCTCTATCAATATCACACATCACAATATAATAGAACAAAATTCAATACTGTGCAAATATATATGAGAAGACATAAAAATGTATCACACTGCAGCTCCTCAGCAGCGTCGACTCTCAGTGTAGTGTCGATGATGTGTTGACTCTGGTCATTGAATCACAGTGTCCTTATTCAAAGTCCTTCAGTCCAATCTTATTGTCCATGCACATCGGGATCCCTGAACATCCAACCACCCTTACAGTGGTCTTCCCCCAACATCGTTCTTGAAGGAAAGAAAAGAAAAACCACCAACCAGTATCTTTTGCAAAAACAACAGATGCAAATTGAAACATCAAATACAGATTAACACCATATAAGTAAATGTGAAATTCATAGTATCATACTTTCACATTATTCCAAGTTATAAATCACCTTTTAGTGCCAGTGGAAGTGCCGCTATCCAATTTAAGCCTGTGTGCTGGCAGATTTGAACAATGCCATTTTTCAAAACACCATTCATTTTTTTCACAAATCCCTTGGCTTTGCGGATGATAGACTGCACCAAGAAGCTGTTTAATTCTCAATTTTTGCAAAATCAATTTCATTGTCTTATCCACAAACTCTTTCCCATTATCTGAGGTTATCTGATCTGGAAGTCCCCACCTGCTTATAACCTCTCTACACAGAAACGTGGCAACCGACTGAGCGTCCTTGCGTTATTGTCTAACCCAAATAAACTACCTTCTCCTGACAGTACTGCAACTTCTTCTGAGAGGCCTTGTGTCCTTTTTCTGCCAGTATCTGTAGCAATTTAATTGAATCCTTATGACATGTTTCCTCATCTGGTGAACAAATAATAGCTGACTCCAAGAAATCTGCACTAAGATTTCCAATCCAAAATACTGAAGAAGCTTCAGTCATCAATAATTGGTGAGCAATATCATTTGGCACTTCCACCAGACAGCCGTCTGGTGTACACTTTTTTGTACAATTCAATCTACACAAAGCATCTCTTCAATAGGTGCATGTTCTGATACCAGTATAGGTATTGTAGTCTTCATAATTTTATAGCAGAGCTCAATTGGTTCTGTGAGAGGAATCAGCTGTTTCACTCCCTCAAACCCGATTGTCCGAATCCATTGGCCAGACACGGGCAGATGTATAGCATCTTCAGGCCGAATACAGGTGAAAGCAGCTCCGCTATCCACCATCACTTCGAATGGTCGATTGTTTACCTTCACCTCTATTGTTGGATCTCTCTCCGGCCCTAATGCTACCAGCTGACAACCCCCTCTGGTCCTCTGGGCACATCTAGAATCCTGGTTCCGGACCCCTGTAAGGGTTCACGGGCCCCCAAATGGCCTTGATTGACCCCTGAATCCTCCTGGCCTGTTGCACTCACGGGCAAAGTGGCCAAACTGTTATAACACACAATTATAACACACTTCTAAAGACTGTTGAAAATTCGGATTAAACCTTCCTCCTCTTCCTCTTCCTAAATTTCCTCGACCTCTTCCTCTCCAGGTCTGCGCTTGACCAAAAATTGGCTGTGGGCAGGCAGCAACTGGAACCACCGATGATGGCTAGAACAACTGGGGCTGAACCTGATTCGACTGCGGTTGTGGTAATGATTGATTTGGTGGAGACTGACTCTGTATAACCAGGGCCTACTTCTTTTCCTTCTTCTTGTTATTCGCCAATTGTATTTGATTAAGTTTTCTGAGGGTTTCTTGGTCCCGTTCTTTCTGGTCATGTTCCTTTTTCCTATGTAGCTCCACTTGATGGGCTATGTAAGCCGTATAAACACCCTTTGCCATGCTTCCAAGACCAACCACCTCTGCCAGTTTACTCCTCACTGGTAGAGGCAGCCCCTTCTGTATCTTGGCTCGCAAAATTGACTGTTCCATTTGATTCAAATCCGGGTCATTTCCTGTAACATTTCACCACTCTTGATGGGCTCTTGACACATTGGCCTTCAGGTTTTTTTCCTGCCCCAGTGGCTCAATAAGAATATTATCAGGATGTACATTTGTCAGAAATGTATCTCTCAGCATTCTCCACACTCGACCTCTATTTGCAGAAAACAGCTCTGGATCATTCACAGCAGTCCCCACATATCGATTAAGTCCAGCTTTCTGTAGAATCTCTTCCATAGCCGGAACCCCAAGGAGGTTAGCCAAAAGTCTCTTAATATCTCCTATTGCAGGCTGCTTTCCCACCATAATCTCTTCCAACTTCGAAATCCAAGGATGTCCTCCATCCTGAAGAGTAGGTAACTTCTCAAGTATATCTGACATATTTGTGTTCTGCCAAGGCTTGTACTCCAAGCTCTGTCCTCGGATGACCACTGGACACATCTTCTCGTGTGTCCTCCCGATTCTTGTGCGTAATGTATATTTCATATCCAATTTTTGGGAGCCTCCTTTCCGCAACTCTTTTTTCTGTATCTGCTGCTCCTTTAATTGATTCTCCAGTGCTTTTCGGCTTTCTGGTCTAATGGATTTATCCAAGTACGAAAGACATTGGTCTATACTTCTCTTGACCTCTCTTAAAGCTCTCTTTTTATCCTCTTCTATTCTGGTACTGGATGCTGCAGGAAAAAACCCTTACGAAGACAAAGGACCCTCACTCTCCGAATCTTCATCGCTGTCTCCATTCTCACTCTCGTTAGAACTATCATCTCCTTAGTCCTCTTTCCTCCATGTTTTATCTCCCCTGATAAAACATGGAGGAAAGAGAATACTTAACTTGGAGAATACCAAGCTCTAGTTGTCTCTTTTCTTTATGTTTTTCCCCCTTTTTACCCTTCTTTTGATCTGCCTTATACGTGGACACAAGCACCTGCATTGTTTTAATTACATCTGGGTTAAGGGTCCCCTCCACTGGCCACGGTTGGGCAATTTCAGACCAACGCTTATGCCATTTCTCCGATATCTTTGTGATGCCTTTGTGATGAACTAAAGTATTATTCTTCTGTACTACAACAGGAGTAATTACTTTTAATGTCCTTTTTCGACATAATAACAGCTCCCTTATGTTCCCTTATTGTAAATTAAAACTAAGTACTAAGATTAAGATTACTTAAAACTATTTTGATTACTTCTCCCTTTCTTTTTTTTTTAACCACTAATTTACCACATCAGTAAAAATGAAAGATTTGCCAACTTCAAAGAAATCGGAAACATATTAATGTAATAGCAATTCACAACAGTCCACCTATAATATTAACTAAACACACAAATAATCTACCTTATTGTAAGTAAAATTTCCTCAAATATCCTGCAAATAAAAGAAAATCAAATCCTATAAAAGCTCAAAGAAATCACGCACTCCCACAAGGGACCAACTATCACCAAATGTGTTCCTATTCGCAGCAAGACAATCACCTCAGCACAGCTCAAATCAGAATAAACCATGCACAAACAATAAAACTCACATTTGCAATTCTTAACAGGGTTTAAACCAAATAAACATATTCCATTAATTAATTAAATGCATTGATCGGTCAGTCTGTTGCCAAACCTCTCTTTTGAAAGACTACAACATATAGTACTGTATAAACAAAAAGATATATCCTATTAAGCCCAAATTGAGATATAATCTTATAATAGCTTATAAGTAAAAACAGATTACATATGTATCAACAATAATGACTATACATCCATATATTTAGAATGCAGGTATTTGTCAAAAAGAGTTTTGTGGATAAAACACACTGGCCTTAATCAGATTGGAGTCAGATGGGCATGCAGTCATCAGCAGACCCCAATCCGTGTCAGCACTGACCAGCTGCTCCCTCTTCTCTTTCTCTTTCTTCCCTCCAATTCTTACACACCATAGGTGGATAAAGGAAGAAACAGATCAGAATTAAATATCAAATGAACCCACTAGGTATTTTTAACAACACAATAAGCAATTCAATATGATTCACGCACATTTATTTGCCAACATTTAGGTCATTTTTATCTACAACAAATGTTTTCCTCCTTTAAACTTATCATCAATAAAGAAACTTGTTTATTTCACTCTTAAATATTTATTAAATTTTTCTTTTCCCATACACACAAATATCCTCATTGGTCTCTCCACTTTTCTCCAAAATCATAAACGTCCTTCTTGGGGGCTCATAAGTTTTATGTAAATTCATAAAATCCTCTTTTCTGAGGCTCATAAGTCTTATCAGATCCGAAAATGCCCCGCAAAAAAAGCTCATAAGTTTTAACAAAATCAAAAAACGTCCTCTCGAAGAGGCTCAAAGGCTTTTTACATATCATTATACATTCTTAAAGCCATTCACTCAGCTGGAACACAGCCAAGACGAACAACACACACTCACAGAGACCAGGTCCACACACACACACACAGTAAGGGGGGGGCCAATCCCCCTCACACAGGAACACACAGCAAGGTCAGAGAACACCAAAGACACAAACAATACTCAATCTGAAATGCTCAAAGTCGACTCATTCATACTTATCCTATAGCATGCTTTTTCCTGCCTTTTTCTCTTTTACTTCTAAATTTATGCTACCTTTATGAGGTGTGAATATTCAATAAAAAGCTGCTTCAGACACTGTTCGTCAACTAGTGTTTGAGTGGGAACTTTACAATTGAATTTTCCATTCCACACCTCCAGTTCCTTAGAACTGACCCAAAATTCACCTAGTGATTTTGCAGGATTTTAGGCCCATCTAATACCGCCTCCCAGAGGGCTTTGGTCCAATCTGCGGCTTCTTTCTCTTTAACTCTTCTCTATTTTCTTTAACCTCTCTTATGTCTCTTTAACTCTTAACTTCTCTTATTCTCGCCTCTTTTTTCCCCATTAATCTAATTTCCCCAGGGCCCTGGGCTGTTACTTTTCACTTTGTCCTAATCTGACTGTCTCTAAACCAACTTTCACGTAGTAATGTACACGTCTTACCGTTAAGAAGATAAGGGCCCAACCTTCATTAATCTCGCATGGTGTTATTTAGCTCACCTTATCATTACTAATTAGGCTATTCTACACTTTTACATCAGATTTCCTTTTCCCTATTATACTCCCCCCTTATTGCAGCGTTTACAACACAATAAAAGCAAATTTAGAACGGAGAAATACTCCAAACATCAACACAGCATGGCACGCACACACACGATTCTTAACGGTGCGACTAGACAGCAAACATCCAACAGCCCCAACAAACTAACCAGCGCACAATGATGTGAGAAACCTCACCTTATTTGTCGGCCTGGTGCGGGAGCAAGTGCGCTAAGGCTGTCAGCGACGCAACAAGCCACAACACGTCCGAAGTTCATGACGCCAAAATCTTGTTGTTTATTAAATAGCGATGATGTGAAGATGATGAAGGAGTCTCCGCTGACACCGTCTACCTTGTATAAGATGTTTATTATAAAGTAAAACAGTATCATATCAAGCACCATAAAGTACCTGAGAGAGGATCCGTGCCAATTGTGTCCCCTCCAGAACAATATAGCCTACTGCTTATATAGGGTGGCTGTTTTCAACAAAGGGAGCAGAACATATGGTCCTTCTTAAAATAGTCTCATTCCTCTGGAACTAAAAGAGGAAGGGAACCTTGAGTCTTGGACCTTTGGACCAGGGGCTCCCTAACTTAAACATTCCAAACCTACAAAAACAGAACACATGGAACTTCAGACACCACATCAGTTTATCCAGTTCATGACTGTATTGATCCTGGATAGCCAGTTTATTCAGTTAATGACTGTGTTGATCTCGGATAGCCATTTAGTCCTATAGTCTGTATTAATCCTAAATAGTCAGTTAGTCCAGTTCATGACTGCACCGGTCCTGAACAGTCAGTTAATCCAGCTAATGAGTGTATTACCTAAATGATAAATTAATCTGTTCATGTACTGATGCTCGATAGTCAATAGAACTGTTTCCTTGATAGAAAGATAATCAATTCTGTGATTGTGTTGATCCTCAGGTAATGATTTTAATTATCTTGAATCTTGAAATGGCAGTTTGTCCTAACCATGACTTCTACTCATCCTGGATAGTCAGTCCTTCTCATGACAGCTGTTGACCCTAGATAGTTTTACCTGTTCATATATTGATGCTGCGTTGGCTGTTAATCCACTAGTTAATACGATTTACAATTAAGTTTATCCTAGATACCCAGTTACTTCTATAACAGTACTGACCCTGGATTACCATTAAATCTTCTTCAAAGTAACTAGTTATTCCAGTTCTTTATAGTATTTATTATGCATGGTCATGGTCAGTGGGAGTTATTAACAATCACGTTGATCGTGAATAATTGGTTCAACTGAAGTATGGATATATGCACAGTCAAATCAGATTTTAAAAGTGTTATATACAGCCATATGTCAATTAACATGTACAGTCAGGTCCATAGAAAATTTGGATTTCAATTAAGTTATTGTTATTTTAGCTGAACCACAGCTACCACAGGATGTTGGAGAAATTAAAAAATGAATATGAGCTCAAAGTGCTGATTTTTTAGCATCTGGTGATGTCTGTGGGTTCCACATTCAGGCGATCAAATGATTTGTATCCAAGTATTAAAAATGACAAAAAACTAAAATGATAAAGCTGAAAGTCTGCACTTTGAGCTCATATGCATTACTTAATTTAAACTCCAATAAATAATATAGTACTAAAAATAACCTCAAAATATTTATAAACCTGTCTCTATATCATAGTGGAAACATGTGTATGTTTAACATCTCTTCATTCAATTGCCAGCCAAAGCATTCTTTCCAAAGCATTCCAAAGGGCCAGCCAAAGCATTTTTATTTAGAATATGCATACTGCCCTTACCTTAAACCAAAGCCTCACCTTAACTTCAACCTTAAACGTACACCTACTCCTAAACTTAACCATAATGTTGTTGATAATCAGCTGGGTATGACCAGAATGTTTGTTAATAATTAAAATATCTGTAGATCATCTATAGGGGACCATCACCATTATTTTGCAGATCAATGGAGGGTGCTTTTTCACAAAGAAGGTATGCTATCTTGGAAGTTCTCATCATGCGTAGTTGACATGAATTTATACAATTATTACACATCACTTTTTTACAAACACTTACCTTGTACTTAACTGTCTACTTTATAAAGTTCACCTACTTTATAGGCCCACCATATAGGTGTATACTTACATGCTATAGCCCATATGTTGTCATGCACAATTTGTCAGCTGTCTTTAACCCTTGTAATTATTGGTCAGTTTCTGGGACTGCTGTTGACCAGACAGTGGTAGATTAGTACAGTAAATATACTGATATGGCACAGGCATGGTGGCCCTAACAGTGTTGCTGGATTTTTACACATCAAGAGCACTGCTGGGTTGAGAATAGCCCACCATCCAAAATTGTTTTTGCTCAAAATTATTAAAAAAACTGACCAATTATAAACAGCTAGAAGATGGCTAACACATACATTTGATTTTCCATTGATAAACTATAATCTCTGACTACATGATGGTGATTCTAAGTAGTGAATGTATTGTGATCAAGCATAAACGGTATCATGTTTTCTTGGTTATTTAATTATCTCTACAGATTGTAACACATTCCTAGTGGAATAATGATTGAGAAGACATCACTCCAGTCATTTAAAGATGGAAGATGGCTTGATGACATCATAATGGATGCTCAAATGTGGTACTTCATTTTCTGCTTGTCTGTTATAAATTTGTTAAAATAATTGAGAAATGTGGTGTTCATTCATCAGTCAACGTACTTGTGAAGGAGAAAACTCTGTCAGCATTTCTTTTCATAAAATACTACAATAATCAGACTTAGACATGCTGTGAAAAACCTGTATGTTTGTATCTCATAAAATTAAACATACCTGAAGAACATCTTTATGATAGCTTTGATTTGACCTATATCTCTGTCAACTATGAATGACTTGAAATTATCAAAGGAGATTCAATATATTTATTCAGCTATATGCTTTAGACACTGACAGAATAGTACGAGAATGCAGTGTAAGATATCTCTCTAAACTGTATTTTTATCCTTAATTTATCCTGTATATTTAATCCTTATGCTAACTAAGAGCAGTAAAAAATAATCGTGTCTTTTGCATGTTCCAATATGCACTTTTATTGACACACTGTTATAATTAATAATTGACATCACAATGCTTATTATATACATGATTCAGTCATGTGCAAAACTTTAAATACTCTTGTTTAGATGAGATTTGTGACACACGGAACAAAAATATAGGGCATTTTTTCTGCAAGTTTTAGCATGCCATTTCAATTTATCTGACTTTACTGTACTGAAATAAAATAAAACAATATTAACATTTTTCACTTAAAAAAAATAAAATAAATTCAGCAAATAAATGTTGGTGGAGTGAACACTGGGTTGTTTTTTTCCTTTTTCCTTTTGTGCTGTGATTTGTGTTTGAACTTGGATGTATTGTAGTGTCATTTCGTAGTGGATTGCTGTGCAGGGTGCTTTACATGTGATTCGAGTGTGATTTGTGTTATTAGGTGTATTGTGCGACTGATTCACTCCCAACCAAATGATTAGCCAACCAAATCGGACCTTGCATTAATGACGGACGAATCAGTAGAGAGAGAGATGCGACGAAGGTGGAGACTTTTATTTTAAAAGGTGACACGGGAGAGAATGAAGCGGTAATTGTCAGCGGCAGTTTCGACAGCACAGCACAGCGAGAAGAGCAGGAAGCGGGCGGCGACAAGAGTTGTGGCTTGGAGAGCACGTGAACGAAATTGAGAGCTGCTACACGCAATGGAGAGGCCCGGTTGTAACGAGAGAGAGAAAGCGGCTGAACACGGCACCGCGAGAGCCCCGACGAAAGCAGCGGTGACGACAGCAGTGTGGAAAGAGGAAAGCAGTTGAACGCGGCACCGCGAGAGCCTCGATAGCAGGGCCGGTGAGCGGGGCGAATAGAGGGCCGAGAACCAGGCCACACACCACTGGCGAGTTGCTGTAGGCTCCGGGTGGCGGTTGCGATCGCTACCTGGACAGGCTTGAGGATCTGCAGCCTTTTCTACAGTATCTGAATGTAGTGGTGTGTAGTAACAGTGAAGGCGACTGTTACGATAGGCCAACTTTTTTATTTATTATGCTGCCGCTGTTGTGATGTAAACTGTTTTAGCATTGAGAACTTTACCTCTTACCAAGGTTTTGTTAAGTTACATGTTGGGGCTGAGTCTTGATGTAAAGAATTTGTTACTGCCAGTTTGTTTCCTCGTTTTGGGCAGGTGTTTGCACCCACGCGGTGAACCGTGGAGGACTGCTTGTAACTGCTTCCCGCATCGTTCAGACTGCTTCTGGGACTTTAATCTTTTATTGTTTTATCTTTTATTGTTTGTTGCTTTAAATATTCTTTTTTTTTTATTGTATTAAAGAAGAGTAATAAATCTTGTGGAATCAGCCTCTGCCTCCTGTCGAGTAACCAAAACAGCCCCGCCCCCCCAGTCGAACTTGTATTTTTATATCTGTATTGGATGTGTTTGGTGGTGTAAAACTTGTTTTCTGGGAGTTATGACTGTCTAGCAGTTCTTTTATTATTGATTTAAGTTCTTTATTTAGTATATAAGACGTTATCTCCCTTTTATTCCTTTTACAATCATCTTTTTAATTTATCACCGCCAGCCTCCACCCCCCTAACATAAACAATAACTGTATATTGAAATGTGTTTTATGTGGAGAATGTATACTTATTTTCACTTAAATATTAACATATTTTAACAAAAAATATTATAACAAAATATGCAATTTAATGAGGGGCATAAAAACTTTTGAATTAGAGTATATTTAGAATTTTTCAGTAGCTACATTGAATTCATAACCTACTATGAATCATTCAGCAATATTAAGCCCAAAATATGACCAAGACCCTGTACAGTTGTAGAGCTAAGGACTAAAACATAACACTTTCAGAACTAGAAAAAATTGTGTCTTCCGTCCCCAAATGATAAGTGTTGTTAAAAGGAGAGTTTATGTAATGCTATGATAAACATTCTCCTGTCCCAATTTTTTTGGAATGCAATGAAGGCATCACATTGGGAATAAACATTTATTACAAAAAGCACACTGTTTATATATTTAAAAAAAAAAGCGTAAAAAACCCCCAGAAAATGTCTGTAAAAAAACGGAAAAGTACTGTCAGATGAAAAACTGAAAAGTAATTTATCTTTACCATATTTAACATCTTACTGTAATTTTACAAGAAATCTTCCTATATTTCCATGAATTGTTTTACTTTTAACATATGTTAACTTAAAATAGTGGCATTCATCTCTAGAACACTATTATCTTTAAAAAATGATAAAAGCTTAAAGATAAGTACTACTGTTATTACAAAAATTACTGTAAATCTAAGGCTGTTGATAAAAGCACAAAAAACTTTTACTTTGCAAAAGCGCAAGTTTAAATTACCTGTCTGAAGTATTGCAAAAAAATGTCATTTTTTTTATTCAAATACACACAAACTGTCAACATAATAGCATTGTCATTCTCTAAATGTAGCTTAACTGTATTTTACAGTGTCATTTTCATTAAAAAAAAAACCTGCAAAAAATTTACTGAAGTAGGATAGGATTTGTCTGCATTATACTTCAAAATCACTGTGAAATATAGTGAAATTTTGCAGCAGTTGCCCAAAAATCTTACACATGTAATGTAATAGAATAAAAAAAATTATACCTGCAGTAATATTTTGAAAATTTAGCACAACAGGAATTAAAAATTACACCACTCACTGATCCTTTTATAAATTATTATTTGAACCACAACGTGCAAATTCTTTTGTCCAGGATATTACAAGAACTCATTAGCAATGGCTTTCAAGTGCTTCAGCATTACACACCTCAGACTTTAAAATGTCAAGCCAAAAGTGGTGACTGCTTCTACTGCTTTTGTCATTTTTTTTAAATCTAGCAAACCAATCTCTAAAGTGCTTTTGCCATAGAAACAACAGCTGTTGTTTTCCGTCGCTGAAAACATACTATGGCCTTTTTTCCATAATATATGACTGGAAACATTATCAAACCATTCAGGATACAAATAACATTACAACACAGACAGTCCACATAATATACATAACAAAAAAATAAATAATAAACAAACAAAATGAATATTATAATGAAAATAAAGCAGAATGAACCTGTAATAAAACAAAAAAATTAAATAAAAAATCTGAACATTTAAACATTACATATTAGTATACAAACTAATATCCAGGTTAACAAATTTAACTGGAAATGTCTTGTGGAACAGACTTGGTTAAACTTGTGAACAGTCTGTGCAGGAAAAAAGTGACATGTATGTGTGTGTCTCTATGAAAGAGGAAAAAAAAGCTTGCGTGCTTGCTTCCATGTGTCTTCTACTCTCTCCATTCAAAGTTTGCAATGTTTGTGATCAGGGAAAGAACCTTGGGATGGATGGACTGCTGTTTTTTAGACTTTCTTCTCCACTTTGGTCCCCTTGTCTGGATTTATCCTGAAAAGGCACCTGTTAGGACAGATGCAGCCATTAAGTGACTTTACACTTAAAATATATCTTGAAATGAAAGGGCAATAAACATGACAAAGAGTTCAAAGTGTTGACTTGGCTTCCAGATTCCCCAGATCTCAATCTAATTGAGCATCTGTGGGATGCGCTGGACAAACAAGTCTGATCCATGGAGGCCCCACCTTGCAACTTACAGGACTTTAAGGATCTGCTGCCAATGTCTTGGTGCCAGATACCACGGCACACCTTTAGAGGTTTTGTGGAGTCCATGCCTTGATGGGTCAAAGCTGTTTTGGCAGCACAAGGGGGACCAAAACAATATTAGGCAGATAGTTTTAATGTTATGGCTGATCAGTGTACATTTTATCCTGATGCACATGTGAATTCATCTGCTTGTTTCTGTTTCTCTCTTCTCCACCTCTCCTCCCTTCTCTTCCATTTGGTCACATTACACCGCTACTTGGAGGTAAAAGTAGCTTGCTACAGGGAAAGCTACATTGTTTTAGAAGTAGTGAAGCTATCTGAAAGCTACTGAACACTGTACCTAAGCCTGTAGCGTCATTACTCCACAACACTGCAAATATTGCATAGTATTTGTTGTTCCCAGTCACTCCTTAAAACTTCCTCCTTAAAGCCAAAGTGACTTTACAACATAGACATAGACATAGACAGATAGGTAGATAGGCAGACAGACAGACAAATAGTGTTGTTG